>NC_134486.1:107810293-107858639 GCF_040206685.1 Ascaphus truei
CGTTGACGCTGCTGTGCTGTGATTGGAGGTTTTCAGCCGACAGTGCGCTGAAAAACAGCTTGGCGTTCGGCTGAAACCTCCAACTCGTCAGCATGCCTGCGGACGCTCGCGTGAGCCCCCTCTCAAGGCATCCTCATTGAGGATGCAGGGGCTCAGCGCGGAGCGTCCGCACGCCTCAGCACGGCCTGTCCGTCTATGGACTCGGCCTTAGTCACACGTCTTTGCGTTTGGTCACTGAAATTGTGTTTTGATTTTTCATTGAAATCACCCTCACAAATACAATTTCTGTGAAGAAACGGTGACAAAACACAAAGAGGTTTCACTTAAAATGCGAGTGCTCGGCACACACACCCTTTTTTGTTCTTCTTATCTCTACCGTCAGAGAAGAATTGTGATGCCATATTTCAACCCCCCTACTTGGCAATCCAGGTGTTGACCCCAGGTAACCTAAGTTTCTGGACAACCACATAAAACTAGAATGATTTGACACGCCATAAAAAAAATAAAAGTTTAAAAAAAGGAGTAATCCTAGTTTTTTGGTTGTTTTTTTCTTCATTTGAATACAGAATTGAAGCAGGGGATCTTTGAAACATAACCCCATTCATTTCAGGTCTGGGGACCCCTGCTTCGGAGATACTTGGATCCAAAGGGGGTGTCGGTATCCCCTGCAGTTTCCAGCTTCCTCATCGCATGGGCCAATGGGAAGCCGCACCTTATGATGTCACTGCTTCCTATTGGTCTGCAGGGCCCGGGAGCTTTGAAAAACAGACACACAGTATAGTGAACTCTGTAGTGGCTACCGGCACCCCCTACAGAGGTAAGTACCTCCGGAAACAGGGGGTACCAGGAGCAGAAATGTATGGGGTTCAGCTCCGGAGACCCCCTGCTTCATTCCTGTATTTAATTTTTTTTTTTTTTTTTTTAAACCTGACATGGATTGCGTCTTTTAAGTCAATTTGCAAGTAACATTAACCTCTTAAGTGCCAGATTTATTAAAATGCTGAATATCTCATGATATTATCATGCGACCACCAAACATAACAGCTAATCAAACATCTAATCAGCGAAGAAAACACTGGGCATCAAAGTGGCTTTGCCTTCATTAATTGGGTCTCAACAGCGACACTGCTGGTAGGAATTTTCACTTCCTTAAAAATCCAAATCTGAATTTATGCTGAACTAGGGTTTCTTTTCCAGGACAAAAACATGACGACGTAGCACTCCATGCAGGGAGAGGGAGAGGGAGAGAAAGGGAGACAGCACACCAAAGTGAATTGAAAAACAGGTGTATTGGAGACACACAAACACATATAGCAAACTCACATGAGATATAATAAAAGGCAGGCTCCCCGCAGTCTCGGGTGAGAATAAATGAGTTCAAAGATGGTATACAGATGGGGCCCAGCGAGCCTGGTCACTGGACTTCCGTTCGCAGCACTCGGGAGGAGGATATGCCAAACTAAACTGCTCAACAGCTAGTACTGTATACCGCTGAAACGTCCCACACGCGGCCGCGTGTAAGGACGCCAAACAGGGGAATCCTCTGCTCAAACAACCAAGCAGCGGTGCCGCTCGCAGCTGATCGGGAGGTTCCGCCCCGTATGCGTGATGACGTGAAAGCGTAATGCGATGAAATCATTGCGTTTCGCACAGGAGTGCTTCATCATGGGAACACGTCACTATCATAAGGGTACTACTATATTCACCCCTCATTTAGATTCAATTATCCTATTTGTAGAGCTGTGGCCAATAGCTTAATCATGGTTGGGCTAGCCATTCGGACTCTTTTTTAGATAGAACCATAAGACCTCTCCTTTCCCACTGGGGAGGTCGTGATCCAGTAGACCCGAGTCTAGTGTATGTTTCAGCAAACATGGAGGGTGGGCGCCTTTTTTGTTCAGAACAGGTGTATTGGGCCGAGGAGGAAGGGTGTGGGCGGGAATAGAGGAGGATAGAGCAAAGATCTGCTGGGACAGGGTCAGCAGATGAAGAAAAGAAGTAATGAGGTCTACCATAGACCTTAACAAAGTATTGCCAGTCCTACTGTATGGGCGACCGGCACTTGGGCAAAAAAGGCCCTTCAGGGGTGGTTCCGGCCTCGTCAGCCGTTGGACGTCAGAGGGATCCAGACCCTCTACTAAGTTAACTTAACACTCTTTCCCCTTTCTCGTATGTTACCATACAATTTCTTTAACAATATCTCTTAGGCGGGGAGGGGGGAGGAGGGAGGGACAGGGGTTAGGTAGGGGTGGGGGCTGGGGAGGGAGTGGGACACCCGGGGCCCTTTTTCTACTACTGTTTCTACCGTGGGGCGTGTAGTGTAAGGATCATTATTCACCGGTAAAGCAATATTTGCATTAGAAGCTAAATATGGCAACCTGGCATTTGGAATGATCGTATTTGATCCATGGGTTAGTTTAACAGCTTTAACTGACTAGGGTAGCACTCTCCGGGGCAGGGGGTGTGTGTTGCTACTAGTCTAGCTACCCTGTCTGAGGGGTCCCTTTAAGGGGATGGACGGGTGGAAGTGAGAGGAGGGGGATCGGTGGAGGGGGGGAGCGGGGGGAGGGGGGGAAGCCAAAGTCCTATTTCAAACCTTGAAGTAAACCTTTGATGTACAGTCTTGCATTATTGTCGGATTTTAAGCATTTTGATAACCAGTGAGTGGACCTTCACCAATCACATCATGTGTCGGATTTAACTGTTAAGTACTTTCACCGCTGACATATCCGGTGGATGGCAATATGCACAACTTTGATAATGGGGGAGGGGAGAGGGGGGGAGCAAGGGACGGGGGGAAGGGGGTGGGAGGAGGTGACTGAGGGGGGAACGGGAAAGAGGGGGGGGAGGGGGGTTGTCAAAGCCACACTTCAAGCCTTGGGGTATACATTTGGGTACAGTTTTGCACCTTTGACAGATTTCAAGCATTTTGATGACCAGAGGGTGTGTTTTCAGCAGTTTCTCTGCGTAAAGGGTTCATCTAGGTACCTTTTCCGATGACATGCCAAGCGGTTAACATTATGGACAACCTTGATAATAGGGGTGTGGATGGGGGAAGGGGGGGAGGGGGAAGGAGGGAGGTGGGAGGGAAGGTGGGAGGGAGGGGGGGAGGGGGGTGGGGTGGGAAGAGTGGGGAGGGAAGGAGGGAGGGAGGCCAGAGTCACATTTCAAACGTTTCAGACCTTTTATCTGCACTATTGATGTGCTTTAAACAATTTGATACCTAGTGAAAGTATCTTCAGCATCACTTTGCATAATAGATTCATCTGAGTACTTTTTCTGCTAATATCACATATGGATGGTATTATAGGCAGCCTTGTTAGTAGGGGTGTAAGAAGGGGAAAGGGGAGGGTGGAGGGGGGAGGGGGAAGGGGTAGGTTGGAAAGGGGGAGAGGGGGGGAGAGGGGGGGCGGAGAGGGATGGGGGGGGAGGCCAAAGTTACATTTCAAACCTTTTGGTATACATTCAGTGTACCATCTTGCAATACTAGCGTGTTTTAAACATTCTGACAACCAGTGAGCGCGTCTTTATCAGTCCCTCTGCCCACTGATCTCTGATTGTGGGGGGGGATGGGAGGGATGCATGGTAGGGGGTGAGCGTGGAAAAGGGGGGGGGTGGCCTTTGAAATATGGCAACTTAACATTTTACTTACACACTCCGGAACATGAACTATAGTTTAATTTATACCTTGTCCAACTAGAACGGTTTGGCTGCACCTGATAGCGGGCGGCTCAGCGTCCCGGGCTCCGGTCCTCTCCAGCCCTACAAATCGGCGAGACCCATGTGACTCGGTGTCCGACGACCCGTTAACAAACAAGCGGGGCACTGGGGGTAAACTGGGAGTCCCCGCTCCCCCCCCCCACATCGGACGGGGCATCGCTTCGAGAAGCTGAGACAACCGGGGGAAGGAGGGGCGGAAACCTAAAACTGTGGAGGGTCAGAAGAACAGAAGAACGCAATGGCGGAGGGACGGAGTCAGGCCTCCCCTCCGGTTCTGGAAGTGGGAGGGTCAGCGATCCTGCAGCTCGGGACGGCTCCTCCGATCGCGCTCGGCCTTTCAGGCGGTGGACGGGACATCTCAGGAACCATCGCGGGAACAGGTGACGTGTGGCTTCACGTGGGGGAGATATCCTGCTTCAGCGTCCAGGGAAGGTCGATGGCTCGTTCTCCGGCAGGGCTTCAACCCGGTGAGGGGTCCTTTAGGGTAAGTGGAGACGTTTTTCTTCTTCTAGGTCCGTGTGTGGAGCTTGTATGGATGCCGCGGCAGCCATTACTTGTCTCTGTGGTGAAAGGCCGCAATCCTTTCGGAGGTTCGAGGTGGGTCTCCTGCGGTTCCCTCTGCGGCCGGGTGGGTCGCTGACCACGATTGTGGCGGAGTTAAACCCAGTGCCCGGGCAAAGGGAGCCATGTCCCAGGGGTATCTCAGAGATAGGAACTTTCCGTTTTTATTGACCATGGGTCTGAAAGGAAAGCCCCATCGATATTGGATTCCCTTCTCACGTAGCAGGCTAGTCAGTGGTTTAAGCTCCCGTCTGCGATCCCTTGTTGCCTTCGAGAGATCATTATAAACCTGGAGGGTTTCATTTTGAAAGTTTATTTCGCCCAAGTCTCGGCAGGCCGCAATAATCTTTTCTTTTGTTGTGTAGTTGTGCATTTTTATTATAATGTCTCTTCTCCGCTTTGGATCGTCAGATTTAGGTCCCAGGGCACGATGAGCCCTGTCCATCTCGACCTCATTTTCCTCCAGCTCCCCGCATACCGAGGTAAAGAGCTCCAGGAGATAGGGACGGAGGTGTTCTTGTGAGATTGACTCAGGGACGTTCCGGACGCGAATATTTTGGCGGTTTTCTTGCTCCTCCATTCCTTCTTTAAGGAGGGTAATCTCCTCTCCTAGGCGGCCAATCTATTCCTCCGCTTCACTCTGCCGTTGCAGGGATTCAGTGAGCTTGTTCTCTAGGGTGGTTGTTTTTTCAGTAAGCCCCGAGATTTCTTTTCTTATGTCGCTCACTGCTGTCCTGAGTTCCGTTTGCAAGGAGGATTGGAGTGTTGCTGACATTGCTGCCAGTAATTCCTCAAGGTATGTGCGGGTTATGGGGTGTTCAGGGCTTGTTGGAGGGTGCTCCTTCGGCTGGGATTTCTTCCCCGATTGCGACGAGGCGCCATGAGGCGCGGCGCCATCTTGGGGATCCATTGTGCCCTCTTTAGCCCGTTGATGTGGCGAGAAGTACTTTGTTACTCCCTGATTGGCCGTTTTTTTTGTTTTGGACATTGCCCCTCGGTTCACCTTTCAAGGGAGACCAATATAAGCCGGTAATTTTAGGGGAAAGTGCGGGTTATTGCGTGAATTAGCTCGCGGGTCTCTGGAGCTCCTCTTCTACCAGTCCATACCGGGTGACGTCATCGGAAGTCCCCCCAGGATGCACTGTTTTTAAGTAAAATTCTTTCTTGCTTTATTCATTGTAACATCGCCGGATGAAGAGATGAGTGTATCTCGCACGCTCGCACAAATAAAAGCATTTCGTTAGCCACAGAACAGTATCGTCTATTCATTTTTTATTATTAAGTTCGGCTAACACGGTACAGATAACATATGATAGATAGATAGATAGAATAATAGGACTCAAATATACTGAACTCCATTTAAAGAAACATAATGAAGATATAGACTGCCTATTACTGAGGCATCCTACATGTTCCAATATTCAATTTCAAGGAAAACATTAACTTAAAAAAAAACAATTATTGCTTGGAATGATAATGATGAGAGTTAGAGCAAAACAAAGGAGGAAAAGACACTGGTTAACCCAGTGTTTACGGGACTCTTTATTTATATAAGTGTGAAACATCCCACTCCTTGTTCAAGCATTCTGGAATTCTAGTACTTCATTCAAAAACCCAAAGCACTTCCCTCTGACATTAATTAATTTAAGTGTCTCCACCTCTTATAGCCTACCAAGTATGATCCTCTCTAGACCTTGAAATGAAAAAAAAAATTACAAACCTGAAATTGTGTAGAGTAGAAAAAGGCCTTGACTCAGGAAAACTCACATCAGCCTGTTCTAAATGTCTGACATTGTCTGTTGAATGTCTAGTTGTACGACCAATACACTGTATCACACACACGCAGGTAAGAAGATAACCTGTGTTTACCAAGTTACAATTGATGTATTGTTTGATAGAATAAGTTGGGTTTTTTTTTTGTGATCGTGCTTGTACAAACCAGTATATTCCAAAGAGTCAAAGCTCTTCTAGTACTAAAATAACACCCTTTGTTCACCACATGTTCCAATGTGTGATCCAAATGTAGGATTTGTAGATACAGTATTTCAAACTATAATCTGTCTCAAAACTGACTCTGGATCTACCAGCCTCTCTTCTAGGTCTCAGTTTATCTGAAATGAGATGGTCTATTTATCGGATTAATTTATGGAGCCTCTGATGAAGCGTTGTGGGCAGCGTGAAATGCGTTGGGCTCTAGTGTGGATCCATGTACATTATTTAATAGATGTTTGTGAATAAAGTTTAAAGTTTTCAACTTTTGCTATGGGACTTTGTGTGGGGCGTTTCTCAAGCTTGCCTTCCTGCACAGAGTGCTACGTCGTCATGTTTTTGACTTGATTCATGGGCTTTGTGAAGCCCCAGACGCCAGTGGAACTTCCTAATGTTTGGGACATTGGATTTATGCGAGTAACCCAATTGATAATTTAAGAGAGCATGCTAAGGCCGTGATTATAGTGTACGTGATGGCGCGTGCGACGGGAACAAAATGCAGTAACCATCGGACTGGCAATATTCTTAACATTAACAGATAAATTATTGTTTTTTTTACCCGCATCACGTTAGCGGTTTAGCCAATGAGGGCGAACCAGATTCGTGATGTCACGGCCACGCCTCTCCATCAGAATGCACTGATCGCTCTTGCGAAAGGCGCGGGTGATGCCATACACTCCGTTGTGTGCGCCTACACTATAAACGAAGCCTATGGGTTATGGAGTGACAAGAATTTTTCTTATACTGGTTCTTTTCCAAGAGACCAATTGTTTCAGGGAAGTAAGAAAAAAACCCCCGATCAAACGATATGGCAGGTTTAATGAAATGCCCCACGGCCTCAGTTAAATCTCAATTTGAGGGGGAAAAAATCAAAAGCAGGATTGCTTAACCAGAGATCTATATGAACATGAGGCTATTAACGAATGATAAGAATGACTTTACTTTATAAAGCAAGACTTTTTTTTCCCCTTTTGTGTATATGTACTCGTTGACAAAGCACCTGTGCTTGGTGCAAAACGAGTCAGAGGTTTTCCTTGCCTTTTACATCTGGCCTTGGTCGAATACAGAATATTTACATTTTTGTCAAGTCTGGCTGCTTCCTTCTGGTGCTGTGCTCCACTCATCTCACCTTTTTTGCCGATTTCTTCGTCTCCGGATCCACGCGATTGAGCTCCCTGTGGACATATTTGTGAGAACTAGTTTTCTCTTTTCCTTGTTTTTCATGCCTGTTTGCCTGCACTATTTGCTGACTCTGCATTTGCCCATTGTCAAGGGAGAGGGGGTTTGGCCCGGGATTAAAGGGGTTACACCCATTTGGCCACCCCCTGCTCTCACTTGGGAGGCAAGGGGTTAACTGGACTGCGGTCCAGTAATGTGTTTTTACCTTGCTTCAGCATCCTAATGTATATTCCCCTGTTCAAATGTATTGTTTCTGTTCCAGTGTTTGCACCAACACATACACTGGGATTAATGCGGGAGGGAAAGGGTTAAGGTTAACTCAGTGTTTATAGCCCTTTGTTCCATGTTCCCGACTTTTCAGGCACCATTTTGCAGAGTCCCATAGGTCGCCATTGGGGCTCAATGTTTCCAATGGCAGAAGTAGCGGTTTTGGGCCTGTTTTCCAGCGACGACCAGCAGGTGGCATCCGAGAGGAGGAGCGGAGGTTTCCCATTGTAAATCAATGGGGCCATTGACTTCAATGAGGATTCCTCGACGCCGGCCTCGAGGAACAGGTTGGCAGCCATCCAAACCGCAGACCGCTAAAGCGGATACAATGTCTTGAAAAAGAGTTTAATCACTTTGGTCAAGTTCAACGACAATTGGCGTGGGAATCTTGGGTTCTAGGGCACCTGGGAATAAAATTCTTGTTGCCCCTAGCCCCTAGGGACCCCCACAGGGTCCGGGAATGAGGGACCCCCGTAAAGGGTCGAGCGGAGGAGGGTCGCACCATTGACTTTAATGGCGGAGCGGAGGCCCCATTGAATCCAATGGCGGCGTGCGCCCATGCATTGTCTATGACGGCGCCGGCCATTGATTCCAATGGGGAAAAGTCGCGTGGCGGTAAAACGGCTAAGTGTGAAATAGTATAAAGTGTAAGTCCATATCTCCGGTTCTGGAAGGACCAGAGGGCTGGGATTTGGGTGGCATGTAGCCAAGGTTCCTGCATTAATGCATGGCCCTTCCCAACCCTCTCGGAACAACCAGACAGAGTATGGACGAATGTAAAGATTTGTGGTTTTTCCCATAGACTTCAATGGCGGCGGTTTCGCCATTGAAAGTCTATGACGGGGAACTCCATTGACTGCAACGGCGGAGTTGCTCCATTGAAGCCTATGGCGATGGAGCCCGTTGTTTTCAATGGGGAAAGAGTGAAAAGCAGAGATTCATTTTTAAAGGGACGAATCCTGTATTTTAAAAATGTTTTAAAGTGCATTTATGTATCTCTGGTTCTGGAGGTCGCAGAGAGTTGAAATTTGGCCACTATGTAGAGTCACTGTAGGCATAAAAAACTGGCAGGTTTCGACCCACTGAGCCCACCAGAACGGAACTTATTAATATGTGAAGATATTAAACTGTGTATAGTATTTTGGATCTGAGATGAGGATGCAGACCCCATTTGCTATGCCAATAGGTCAGGAAGGGCAGCCGGATGGTTTAGCCTAAGCCCTCTGATCAAAGGTTAACCGCCCTGATTGTTTACACTAGGGCCAGGAACAAAGAAGTTGAGTGGTTTGTAAGTGTCATACTTCACACTTAAAGATTCTACTTCAAAGGAGCCTGCTAGCCAGCTAGGCGCTTAGGGTTAAGAGATGGGTTTGAGATGGTATAAAAATGAGTCTCAGCCTATGCTCTATGTTGTTCGTGTCTTTGGTGATTTTGAAGATTGCTGTATGAACTGCCAGTCCAGATTTGAGTGTTTCATCATTCCATCTTAAGTAAGTGTCTATATCTTGTTGTGTTCACTTTTTCAAGGAATAAACTATATTTATTTATATCTAAGCCTCGTTCAGTTCAACCTAGGTATTTTTGGTGTATTATTATAGCCTGTCACAAAGTTACCGTCACACCCTCTATCTGGAGATGGGGGGGATTACCTGTATTCGGGTACGTCAAATCATTAGCATTGGGGGGTTACTGTTCCTATTCCCTCAGTAAATGTCAGTGAAAGTGGGCTAAGATAGCCCACAGGTCCGGTGCTCCAAAAACCCTGTAGTAATAGCGAGTACTGTATGCTTGGGAAATCCGTATGGTTCATTCAAATATGGAAACATGTAGTGTCTGATCAATTCTGTCAAGACTCTACCTTGATGTTTTTTAACCAATAAATGCTCTAATTGGTCACCACGTTCAGGGTTGTTTTTTTCGGGCACTGCACCGGCTTTTCCTGTCTGGATTCTATCTCTATTCCCTCAGTAGGCTGTGCTATTGAGATTCATGCTGTGCTCATTGGCTTTATGTGGCACTTCATTTACAGGCATAGGGAGATATATTACTCACCGCTTTAATTAAGGGAAGCATAGGATTCGTATACCCTTCATTCAGATTCTCTTATCAATTATCTTTTCAAAGTAGTATTGGACTTTATTTCAAGTTTTGCTCAGATACACTGATATGGGGGTTCTTATCCACTTTTTTCTATGTACATATATAGGTTGGACTTTCCTAACTATAAATAGTTATATAGTTAAATAGAATAAATCAACGTGGATCTTATAAATCACCAACCACAAATCTCTCGGATTTTAATTACAGAGGTGAATAAAGGTTAAAGCTCCCAATATATATTCCTCCATTCCAGAATTTCCCAAAATAGTAAACCATTAATTCACGTGATAGATCCCTATCCACTGCTGATCAGATCAGATGCAGCTTGTAAATGAGCTTGGGACCGCTCCTTATTAATGATTATGCTACTGAACTGTGTCCAGTACTTAGAAAATCATTTGCCCCAGCTTGCAGTGCACAGTTATTAACAGATATGTGAGATTGTTGTCTAATACACCAACCTTAGGTAATCTATAATCTTCATGTAATCATTCTACAGAAATAAGAATAAAAAAGGAACATCTACAGCATTCTGATTATCACTGAACAATAGCCCGCCTTAGCGAATCATTTCATGCTGCTTGACTCACACATTTTTGAAGCTGGTCCAAGTCTTTGCCACCCTGTTTTTATTATATGTGGAATCTAGCCTTCCAGGTTTGGTATTTCAGAATTAGAAAACTGCACATAGATAGAATAAAGTAGCCACTAGGCAGATGAAGACTATTTATGTAGCACAATTGTGTTTGTCTTAAGAAAATCGTGCATTATATTGAGCAGAATATTTTAAATAAGGTGCTAAGATTGAAACGTACATGATTCTGTATGGATGATAACAGTTATTGGTAGGGTTGCCAGGTGTCCGGTATTGAACCGGACTTTCTGTATAGAGCCATGACTGGTCCAAACTATCTTTCTACCTTCCTGTTGCATAAGTTCTGATAACTACAGGCTGTGACAGGCTATCCTGAGGGTTTACCCCTCCTCATGCTGCCTCTCTGAGTGACAGGAGTGGGGGTGAATGGGAGTCTGTGTACAACCAATCCTGGTGCAGAACCTGTGCCCTTCCCCTCTGAGCCTTAGGCTAAGGCCCCATTGCACGCGTCCGCACGGCTGTCTTGCTTGCAGGAAACTTTTTTCGGAGCGGGGGGGAGGGGGGTGAGCAAACGGTTGGGTGGGCGGGGCCATGACGAGGGGGGCGCGGCCATGACGTGTGTCCGTGTGCTGGAGTGGAATATCCATTGACATATCTGCACAGTTTAATCGGGTGCTGTAAAGTCAAGTCAAATCCCGTCCCATCCACCCCCCCCCCCTTCAGTTTGCCCTGAAGCCGGGCCCCGTCCCCCAGGCCCTGCATGTAAATGCGTGCGAGGACATCAGCTGTAGTAAATACATGTGTCCCGCTCCCTGCAGCTCCCCGAAGCCTCCCCTCCTCCTCTCCTCATTACCAGGGGTTCCCCCCGTGCATCTGCTTACACTGCAGACTATGAGGAGAGAGTCTGCGGGAGGGAGCAGGGGGGCTCTCTTGGTGCTGCAGCTGCAGCTGCTTTCCCTCTCCCCGAAGCCTCCCCGCTACCCCAAACCTCCCCTCCTCCCCTCATTGGCTCACAGCCACGCCACGTGATGCGTCGCCGCTTGGGATTACAATTCTCTTGTATCCCCTGCCGGCTGACGCGTCACAGCGTGTAGCGAGCCCTGCAGGGAGGATGGACTGGGACCGGCTCGGGAGGGCACCATCACATGGCGAGTGGCACTCACGCGGCCGCCCGCACCGCCGGGTGCAGCGGGTCCCAGCCCTTAGGGAGGAAGTGTTCCAAATTGTTTCAGTCAAGCCCTTCCCCTCCTCGGGTAAGGAGTGGAGCTCTTCCCCTCCTGGGGTAGAGAGATGCAGCCAAGATCTGTGCCGAACACAAGGCCTCAATATTGCCAGAAGGCCCGCACCATCGAGGGGTCTGGGACCCATTCTCCAACACAAGGCATACGCTGTAATGACATCTGCAGTGGCTGCCTGAATAAAGATCCCTTTTTATATACTTCTGCCTAAGTCGCAGACTATTGGGCAGAGGTATAGGAGAAAAGACTATCATGGTAGGGACTGCCTCCAGCTCTGCTGGAGCCTATTGTGACTGGAGGCGCTGACACCTATGAGAAGAATCTGAGGATCACCAAAAGCCTGTCCTGTTCAGTGCTACGTGAATTTGGACACTGTCCAGTAAAAAAAATTAGAGGTAATACTGGACATGTATGTGTTTGGTATTACCTCTCTGGACAGCGACCTGATCAGCTTGGGGGGCCCCAGATTACCCTGGCAGGGAGAGAGCAGGGCTGTTGCAAGGGTGCTGGGAAGCTTCCTACATCCTGATTAGTTGCTGCTGGGTAATGCAGCCAATCAAGAGATGTCAGGAGCTTGGGAGTGGGGCCAAGGAGAGAAGGTTAGAGCATCGAGCAGAAGTTTGTGTGTGTGTGTGTGTGTGTTTCGAGCGCGTTGCACCTTTCACCATTGTGTCCAGTATTTTTGGAGAAGCCATCTGGCAACCCTATTTATTAGAAGGAACAAAGTAAGAAATAAACTGTTTTCTCTCCAGTGTTTGTTTAGACGTCTTTTTTACTATACTTTATGCCTAGCAATGTATAACAGAATTTGATTGTAAGCTCTTCGGTGCAGGGACTCTACTTTTATGTATGATGTGCTTATTCCTATTGTCACGTGTGTTACTGCTGTAAAGCGCTATGTACATGGATGGCGCTGTATAAATAAAGATATACAAAAATAATGTACAAGGTAGGTCTTTTATTTACTTATGTTCTTTGTACCATTAAATGTGGCGTCACTTGGAAATCATGATGCTTAAATCCGGTTACCATAGTGCTGGCTAAACCCATAGAAAATGTTAGCACGGCAAGCCGAAAGTTTCTCACCCACATCTTAAAGCTGCAGTTCAAGCTGCCGTTTAAAAAAAAAAATTAAAACATTTTTTCCCATTATGTGTATCAATACAATCTGCCTTCCACCTGCGAGACCAGCCCCTAGACAAAGCGGTGGCGAAACGTACGTCGGGGTCCGCCTTGGCCTGTTTGTACTCACGTGATCTCCTCCTTGTTCCTGCACTTACCGGATCAATCTTGCGGATGGACGGCGGCTATGGTGTTTACATCGGAAGCAGGACTGAACTGTGGCCTCTCTGAACTTCGTTATAGCAGGCATTATATTGGACTAAGTATTGCCTTGTTATTATCTATTTTTATTCAGTTCACCATCAGTCTTCCGTGGCTACCAGTATCTATACTGCAATACTCACTTGACGCTGCACATTATCAGATCTGCTTTATATTACACCGATTGTCAGGCAGCTGAATTTTGTCTCATGTCTGCAGCAGTGTTTGTAGTTGATTTCTCTTTGTTTCATAGAGGCTGCTACGTCCTACATAGAGTGTCTTTATGTTGCATCTCTTTATATTACTTTTCTCTGTCATCACATGAGTTTACACGCCACATTTCTCATGTATTCTGAGGACAGGGTCTAGTACAGTATGTCTTGGATTTGCAGGACCCTTGGTACATTTGTGTATTTTAACGAGGGCATACTATTCAGCTCCAGTTAGCCCTATACTGCACCGACACACTTTATTCGAGCAAATACCCAGTATGTACCTGGCAGATACCTGGAATGCGCCGCTCCTCACCTCTGACAAGCCCCGTTGTGTTTGCCTTCCCAGCCTGGGTTCATGCCTGGCTGACGGGCGGCTAATCTGTTAAATGATAATGATTAGGATTTAATAGGCTGCAATGCTTCGCGTGTCTACGAGATGGCATAAATTCATGAATTGTAATGCAGTATATATATATATACTGTGCAGTATTGCAGCCAGCGGGAATAAAATGCTTCAATCCCTGCTTGGAAATACCTCAATGCACTCGGGCAGAAAACAGTCACAAACCTCAATTCACCCGGGTATACCCGAATTCGTGGGACTAGCCGAGCTCGAATAAAGTGTGTCGCCAGTGTAGCTTCTCACGCATGACCGGCCGGTCTCACAGGTGGAAGGCAATTTGTTTGCCTTATCACTCTGAGTTTAGTGTGTTATATTTTACACAGGGTATCTTATACTGATCTTTGCTATACGGCATTTACTACACCAAGGTTTATATGTGGTTTCTGGACCACATTAGGAGGATTTGGGACCGTTTAATTATATGTTTTTGTGAGGTTTTTTTTTCTAATAAATTTTGTTATATTTTGTGTACACCCGAGTGCTTCATGTGGGATACTTTTCTGTGTGTGTGTGTATATATATCTTGGAAGGATTACTTTATGTATCAAAACAAGGCTAACTGTCATGGTTTGGATCCTCTCGAACACTTCAAAGGTGGTGCTGCTAGGAGCGTTAGGTTCCATGTGGGACCCCATCTACTATACTGTATATTTTGGAAAGCTCTATGTATTTATGGCCATTTATGTACATAGCGCTTTACAGCAGTGATACACGTGACATAATCATATAACACAATTGGAATAAGCGCAAAAAAAAAAAGTTATGATCAATAAAAACAGATGTGCCATTAGAGAAGTTATATATATTTTTTTAAAAAGAGCTTATTGTTAACTGTTCCCTGGAACGTCTCTGTCACTCGCATCCTGGGTTCATGCTGTCTCAGTGTCTGCAGATCTCTCGGCAGACGACGTCATGGTGGCGGAAATGGAAGTGACGATTTTACCCGAAGCCTCACCAAATTCTTTGGAGGACTGGGAGGTCTCATCTAACGCTTCCAACGATCAAAACAATTGCAGCACAGCTTCACTCCTATGCGTTTTGTGGCGGTATTCATCAGGGAGTCAAAGTGGATACTGCCATGAAACGCGAAGGTGTGATGCTGTGCTGCAATTGACTTTATCGTGGGAAGCATTTAGAAGAGACCTCCCAGTCCTCCCAAGAATTTGGTAAGGTTTCGGGTAAAATCGTCACTTCCATTTCCACCACTTTGACTTCAGCTGCCCGGTGATCTGCAGACACTGAGACAGCATAAACCCAGGATGCGAGTGACAGAGACGTTCAAGGAAGCAGTTCATGATAAGCTCTTTTTTTGTATATACCCTCTGTAAGGCCACATTTGTTGTCTCCAGCCAGCCACGCCAGGTAACCGCTGCATTGCAGGCACGTGCGAACCTGCGCCAACACTAAGTAAACCCTCCTCGCGCCGACCTCGGGTGCGTGCGGGACGCACAGGGACGTGCGCTCAGCTCACACAGGTTGCTTCTCTCCACTGTCACTCTCTCCACCCGGACACTGCCCACTTGTTACACCTCCACGCTGCAGGTTGTTCATTGGACGCTCTCCCCTACTTATGCTCAGCTGCCCCACGGGCAAATTGGCTGACCATAGTTCCAGTTGCACTCACCTCTTCTCTGCCTCCAAAGTCGGGGGAGAGAATGTACAGTAAATCTTCCATTTAAGTGTATGGTAGATTTATTTTGTGTCTTTGTTACCAATTTTTTAGAGACCAATGGTGATAAATCTTTTTAATAGTATGCACCAAAAGTTAGGCTCTCCCCAGGTGGTGTGCCTAAGGGGTTGGCTGTGTGTACAGACCCAATGCATTTCTCCAATCTCTACCGCTAACCCACCTTCTTTTTAAGACCGATCTCTCTAGGCCCACACTGAGTGAGGGGGCGGCATCCCACCGCTGATGTAGCATACAGCTTCTTCTGCTACCTATCCTGCCAACGGTGCTACACACAGCGCATATTTCAAATATCAACATTGTTACCTGACACACACCAACCCTATATAATACCAGAAAATAAGAAGCAACAATTGAACCTTTCCAAAAATGTGCAGATTGATTTAGCTCTTTTTTGTGTGTCAAAAAGATGTTGACGGAGACACAACGCACAACACATACAAATTGTTTTATACACTGGCACACAGAGATGCATTAACTTACATAGTAGATGAGGTTGAAAAAAAACATATGTTAATCAAGTTCAACCTATATTAGATTTAGACGACAGATACTTATCCAGTATTTGTATATACTGTACAGTATAATCAGAGGAAGGCAAACAAAAAACCCCAGTGACAGTGTCCAATGATACCTCACAAGGAGAAAAAATAATTCCTTCCTGACTCCAAATATGGACAATCAGATTACTCCCTGGATCAGCATCCTTCCCATGTTTATTTATTAGGCTGACTCCATAGAGACTGCAGCCGTGCGGAGGCGCGTGGGGGCTGTGGGAAAGTGTGTGCTTTCCCTGGCCTTAGTACGCGCGCCGTCCGGGGGCGTGTCTGGGGGCGAACCGCTCACGTGACCGGCCCTCCGCTCCCCTCAGCGCCAAATCTTAAATTGATATGTCTCCTCCGCCTCCGCACGACAGCGGAAGCGCCTCCTAAAGCCGCCCTCATAAAGGGTGCCGGGGGTAAGTCCGCTGCCTCAGCGCCATCTGCCTGACCATGTCCAAAGCCTTAGGTATATTCCGGTATTCCTTTCCTTTCTTTAAAAAAAAAAAATTCAGTCTCAACGTGCTATTCTGTGTCTGTTTAACAACAAAATCACTTAAAGTGACCCATAATACATATGTCCTATACATCTCAATAAAATATTGTAAAACTTTGGCTCCCACCTATCAACTTAAAAAGGAGGTCAGAAGTACAGTATATACTGTAATATGGCATGAGTGCTTTAAATTTATTTTAGTCGTAAAAAGGATGGATTTCCAAAAATAAAAAATTGATCTCCCCAATGCCTGCAAGTCCTTAACTTTTCTAAAACTCACTTCACTTCAATTTCCATTATGTGAGCGACGGGTAAAAGGTGTTTCAGGGACCATGGGCAAAAGCAAACCAGACTCCATGATAAACAGTAGCCTATAGGAAAAATATTTAAAAGCAGCAGTGCTGTGCATGGCTTCAATTCTGTTTGATGCTGAGCTTTATACCTCAATTTCAAAATTAAAAAAACCCAGAAAGCAAGTGGAACTTTATAAAAAAAAAAAAAAAAAAAACATTCATTTTAAATGTACAAGTGAAATTAAACTGAAGATTTTTGGACATTTAAAATAAAAAAAAAAAACAAACAGGAAGGGCCTATTTACCCAGCAGCCGGCTCTGGAACCACCTTTGTTCCCTAAATTAGTGTGCTGGTAAACGTAAGGGTTAGGCTGGCATGTTAGTGTTACGCTTAGGCTGGAACATTAGGATTAGGCTGGTGCGCTAGGGTTAAGGTATGGAATAGGCTGGCATACTGGGGTTAACATAAGGATTAGGCTGGCATATTGTTCTTAGGCGGGAATATTGTGATTAGGCTGGCATAGGGTACGGGTTTGACTGGCATCAGAGTTAAGGTAAGGATTAGACTGGCATATTGTGATTAGGCTGGCATAGGGTACGGGTTAGGCTGGCATCAGAGTTAAGGTAAGGATTAGACTGGCATATTGTGATTAGGCTGGCATAGGGTACGGGTTAGGCTGGCATCAGAGTTAAGGTATGGATTAGACTGGCATATTGTGATTAGGCTGGCATACTAGGGTACGGGTTTTAGGCTGGATGAGTTAAGGTAAGGATTAGGCTGGCAAATTTGGGTCAGGCCGAACAAGTCTTTTATTTAACCCGCTGCCGGTTAAATAAGGTCAAACGAGTCCCTTACTTATTCAGCGAACTATTTACTAAATAGCCTCTACCAAAAAAGTAATGTTACTTGTCTATCAATGTTTCCTCGTTGCAAATCTGGTGCAAGAGACAACACTATATTTATCAAGTGAAAACAATATATTCAGTTGAGAACCAAGGTAAATTGTCATTGATACATTTTCTGCCTTTTTTTGTAATATATTTTGCCCTAGTTTTGCAGCAAGGACATTTTGGTAACAAGCCCCAGAGCCCATAGCCCAGCAGATTTACATTAAGGAATAATGAACGCCAAATGCAGACTTTATTGCATTGTTTGTGGATAGCTAGGCACCATCATCCACACATCAGAAACTCTCAAATAACATATTTCATTTAACACGGTTTATGTAACCACTGCATGCTTTGCAAACCACTCGTACTGAGGGGATTAAGTGATCAACATCTACCACCTTTACTAATCTGGGATCAGCTCCGGATTAATTAATCTCCATTCACATTTAATTTCTTTCTACCCAAATCCACCCTGATATTTCCTACCTTATCTGGACTTCCCACTTCTTCGCTGATGCTCCCTCCTTTTTCACTTTGATTGTCACTCCAATTGATATCACTGTTACTTTTTGCTTCAGCTTCTTCCATTTTCTGCATATTAAACGGGATGCACTTTCTGGTCAATCAACTTTCCAACAGAAGAAAGTGCTGTAGTTGTTGTATTCAAAGTCTATTCTCTATCACTACACTTTACAGATGAGTGAGAAGTCTGATTTTCCTTTGCAGCGTATGTTGTGCAGCTCCAAGTTATATCCCCTTGCAGCTCCCCTCCTGCAGCTTGAGCCTGGGTTTGGCTGTCATCATGTGATGCAGCGGAAACAGCTCAGCAGGAATTAGGGAATAGCTCAGGTTTCACCTTCCGCAGAAGATGATGACCATTGTTGCAAGTGATGCCTATTGTTGACACAAACTGATCAGACTTGCTGTGTGTCTCATTGCTTTCCGTTACCGTGACACAGTGATATGACCGTTTTAACTTCATTTTGGCAAGAGCAACATGGCAACAATAATTCAGTAGGTTCCTCCACAACTTCAGCTGGGAACAGGAATTGGATCCCATGAAGTTCCACATCTCTCCACTGCCGGCAACCACCTTAACATCTGTTCTTTACAGCATTAATGTGATCTGAATGCAGTGATCAGCTCTTGCCTGATGTTTTGCAGCTGCTTTCATCTGTTTTTGTTTCACTTATTTTAGAGTTTACTATAAATCTGCAAAGCTATTCCAAACGCAGCTGCAATTTTTTTAGCATGTTCTTCCGATTTGCTTACTTACTAAATATTTTGCTGATAATGTCACAAAATGAGTATTAGATTTAGCAATTTCAGAAGCATTCTGCAAATTGTTGCCAGACAGTGAGCGAAACATGGTGTGTGTCTCTTTTGTAGTCTCACCATAAAAGCTGCAGTTCAAGCTGCCGTTTAAAAAATAATATATATATATATTTTTCCCCCCATTCAATATGTGCATCAATACAATCTGCACACTGACAAGTGATTAGCTAAATTGCAGATTGATCCTTTCTCCTGTAATCAATCGCTTTGCTCTGGGCTATTTAATTCAGTTCTTGCACAGCATTTTGGGCAATGTAGTCATGGAATATGAGTGACTGGGCAGTTACTAGATACAATTGGTGCACTGCTAGAGAGAGGGCGGGGCTCAAGAGCCAGAGCCTATCAGAAGGGGAAGGGATCTGTCACTTTGGAAATGCTTCCTACATTAGAAACATTAAAAATGTCTTTAAAACATTTTTTTGTAATTATTTAAAAGCTACAAGTATTTTCTCATAGTACAGAACTGATTTATTTAAAAAAAAAAACACCTGTAGGATATTGCTTGAACTGCTGCTTTAAAGGTGTGTTTTCACCTAGGGAGCTTTTTTTTTGTAGATAGTTATGAAACTGGGTTACCAGAGCTGAACCCCATTAACTTCAGCTCCAGGCACCCCGTGGTAAATACCTCTGTAGCTCATGCTGGCAGCTGCCCCGGTTGGGTACACAGTATGGCGGCTCAAATCTCCTGCGGCACGAGAACCAATAGGAATAGGGGATTCCTTGATGGAGAAAGATTTAGGCCGCGTTCACACTGGGGACTTCGTGACGCAGCGTGTGCGCGCCTTCTCTCCTGGGCGATGTGTGATCCGACACAAGGCGACATCCAGGAAGTGTGTGTTTGTGTGTGTGTGTGTCTGTAGATTTTATAATAACATTCTCAAAGGGAAATGACCATAAGAAGTTTGTGTTTGTGGATAAAGTCGAATGGTCTGTAAAAAAAAAAAAAAAGATCATTCCTACCTTAAACACACAGAATGAGACATTTGTTTTTAAAAATGACTTTTGTGATTTTACTTGAAAAGTAAAATATTTTCATGTGCCAAGTTTAAATGGTTTTGCATTGGAGCCAAGGAAGGGGTTACCATTGCAATCACTTGTGGCTGGCTCCCAGTTTGGGATGTGTAGGGTAAAGTGGGGGTACTTCATGGACCAGATCCCCCAATAATATTGCCTATGGAAAAGGAGGGTCTGCTCTTGTTGTCTGTCAGTCTTTAGAGTCTGCAGGATTGGCAAAGTGGGACTCAGCTGGGAGTAGAAGGACTTCCTTCCCAGCTCGTTGCCAATGAAAGTAGGCAGGCTGGCGGTGGAGAACACGGAGGCTGGTGGGGGTATAGGGCAATGTGTTGGTTGGAAAGAGAAGTTGGCCCCTGGGTGATGCTGGTGGAAGTTCTGCAGTTGAAGTCCATAATTGTAGCCATAATGTCCATATCCAAAGCCAGGCATGAAGCTGCTAGGGTCTCCGCTGAAATGCAGGCCAATTTCAGCAGCCAATCAATGTAAACGTCTGGACATTGACTGGCTGCTGAAATTGATGTCACGCTGCTGCAGCTGGAGATCTCAGATTGAAAAGACTCCCGTAATTGCAGAAGCATCGATGCCTTACTTTGCAGCCAATGGTAGTTTCAATACTGAACACCACCATTGGCCGTCAGGAATCTGTGCCGAACGCGCATGCACACGTAAGCGCACGCACATCGTGTAGCGTGCTGTGTGAGCGGGGCCTTAGGAGTGCTTGTAGACCGCAGGCTTAGCAATAGTGCCAAAAGTCATGCAGAAGCTGCAAAAGCATACAGTACAAGATCTTACCTTGCATTAAACGGGCAATGGATGGAAGGGAAGTAAACATAATTATGCCCCTTTATAAAGCATTAGTAAGACAACACCTTGAATATGGAATACAATTTTGGGCACCACTCCTTAGAAAAGACATTATGGAACTAGAGAGAGTGCAGAGAAGAGCCATCAAATTAATAAAGGGGATGGACAATCTAACTTATGAGGAGAGGCTAGCTAAATTAGATTTATTTAGATTTGAAAAGAGGCGTCTAAGAGGGGATATGATAACTATATACAAATATATTTGGGGATAGTACAAGGAGCTTTCAAAAGAACTATTCATCCCAAGGGCAGTAGAAAGGACTCGGGCCATCCCATACGGTTGGAGGAAAGGAGATTTCACCAGCAACAAAGGAAAGGGTTCTTTTCAGTAAGGGCAGTTAAAATGTGGAATTCATTATCCTTGGAGACTGTGATGGCAGATACAATACTGTAGATTTGTTCAAAAAAAGGTTGGACGTCTTTTTAGAAAGGAAAGGTATACAGGGATATACAGTAACAAATAAGTATACATGGGAAGGATGTTGATCCCATGAGTAATCTTATTGCCAATTCTTGGAGTCCGGAAGGAATTTATTTTTCCCCTTATGAGATACCATTGGATGATATGACACTGGGGTTTTTGTTTGCCTTCCTCTGGATCAATATATAACAAGTACGGATATAGGATAAAGTATCTGTCGTCTAAATTCAACATAGGTTGAACTTGATGGACGCATGTCTTTTTTCAACCTCATCTACTATGTAACTATGTAATACTCAACGTCATCCATTGCAGCTTTTGAAGGACTCCCGACCTTTCACAGGCCCCACAAATACTATGGCCTAAAATGTAACTTTTAATTCGTAGTACTACCTGAACGCACAAACGTTACTTAATTATCACTTAGTTCAAAGATAATGTTTCCACAATTTTTTTATAGAATAAGTAGCTTCATTGATTTGTCGGAAATGTATTTAAAAAAATAACACGCAACAATTACAGCATGGCCAACTGGAGTCAACATTTCCTAACTGAAATTGCTTAACGAATTTTCCTATCAATGACGGCCAAAAACTGCGAAGGCGAAAGATCTTTTTCAAAGTTGAAACTTATTAAGAATGAGCTCCGCCGCTACTGCTTCCACTAAGATTGAACGCGCTTTCCCCAATGACAATCAAATCAGATACACTTCACAAAGTCGAATTTGATGATATTATTTGTGACTTTGCAAATGAAAAAAAAGAGACACATGCCGATAAATAAATGTTTGTGATTGTAGCAATTTTTGCAGAATTTCAATAAAAGTTTGGAATTGTTGTTCAATAAAAACATACTGTATTTGTAGATAAATGTGACCTTTGTGGGTGGGGGCCCCCAATAAGCCGAGAGACCCAAAAATTCTAAAGAAGGGTCTGCTCTCAGCAAATCGAGCGTTATTATAGTATTTAGCGAATTGGCATACTAAGCAAAATTGCAATGCACATTGACTTAAAAAAATCCCTTTAGGCGGAATCACACCTTTAAGTGGGGGAGGGGGGCTCTTCATATCTGAACTGTGTTAATTTAAGCTTTGGAGACCCTGATGCCAGGGGTGAGCAAGAGAAGTGACGGCCTCAGATGGCGATTTTCCAGTTTAAAATTATAATTTATAATAAAATGGAAAATACCGCCCTTGGAAAATTGGTCCCATAAGTACCACTGCACCTAGCCCCGCACTTTTCTCTACAACAAACTGATTGCTGGAAGAGAGAGCACTGTAAGTGCTTTACTTTCTCTGGTGTGGCATCTCCTCCTGCCGCGTCGCATTGTCATGGCGACACGTCATCAAATGATGCTGCGTCGTAGGAGAATGCTTCATGGCTTCCAACTGGCACTGAGCCGTTGGAGATGTAAGAATCCTGTACTACAAGCAGCACCTGCAGAGTATATGGGGAAGCAGGGGGTCCCCAGAGCTGAAATTAATGCGGTTCAGCTCAGGAGACCCCAGCTTAATAATGATATGCTGCTTTAATGGTTATCGAATTACTTGCGAACTCTGACTCAGATGCAATTTGCTTCATGGCTGCAGAAGGGCAAATTTCACCTGGATTGTGACCTTAGGCAACAGTTTTGCTCATCTCTAGAGGTTACCCTGGAAAACCCTGTTTGTCTATCTTGTGTAAATGGAGGCAGTCATTTTAAATTTCCAGGGTGGAAAATTTAAAAAAAATGATAGCTCCAGACAGCATCTAAAGCAGAAAACACGCCGAAAATTGCTATATATTTGTCTTTTTTACAGAATTGGAAATGGGTGGGGTAGGAGGGGTTCCTCAAAGCTTAACCATGTTATTTTCCGAAACCCCTAGCCCTCCAGTTCCAGAGATACTTACGGGGAACGTTAACGGTATTATTCCTGGTTTCTTGCAGGGATTTAAATGGCCATTCAGTAGCAAGCCTGCTGCTTCTTATTTACTTGTGGGACCTGCAGGATTTCAATAGCCATTTTGTTTCCATGGAGGGGCAGAGACACTTTCAACTATTCCGGTGAGTATCTCGGGAACCAGGGGGTCACCACACCTGAAAATAACAAGGTTCGGCTTTGGAGGACTACCTAGTTACAACCAGGGTTGCCACCACTCCGGGTGTGACCCGGTGACTACGGGTTTTGGCCACGTATCTCCGGGCTACGGGTTTACCTAGTAAACCTCCGGGCGGCGGCATGCGAGGGCGGCGTTGTCTCTCGGCATCCTCCCGGCATCCTCCCCCTGCAACTACTGCCAATTTTTTAAAAATGTTGCACTTACCTTCAGCGGCGTCCTCCCAGCATCTTCCCCTGCAATATGGCTGTGCGGCATCAAATGGGGTATCCTTGCAAACGGAAACGCTACTTGACGTCACAACGTTACGCAGCGCTGCATTGCCATAACATCGTGACGTCACGTGACGCCTAGGAACCATAAGGCGTTATGTTGTCATGGCAACTTGATGCCGCGTGGCGTCGTGATGTTGTCATGGTAACGTGGCACCATTTGGCGCTGCGCAGGTATATGGGAGGGAGTTGCAGGGGAAGATGCTGGGAGGACGCCTCAGAAGGTAAGTGCAACATTTTTTAAAAAAATCTCCGGGTTGGCCTTCAGTAGAAGGTGGCAACCCTGTTAAAAAAAACATGCAACAATTACACAAAATGAGCAGCTGGGATTGGTGCTTTAGAATTGTTTTACATAACTAAAGATAACAACAGATGGCCTCCATAATAGTTAAAATATTTTTTTCCACACAAACAGAGGGAATTCCTGCTATAAAAACGTAGTCCTGCGCAAGATCAACTTTGAGTTATACACAGTGTATGAAAGAGTTGCCAATTACCATACTATTTTCAATACTAATCTCAAAATGGACTGACATAAGCAATTTTAGCTTTAGGATTGAGA
Source organism: Ascaphus truei (assembly GCF_040206685.1). Classification (NCBI taxonomy): domain Eukaryota; kingdom Metazoa; phylum Chordata; class Amphibia; order Anura; family Ascaphidae; genus Ascaphus; species Ascaphus truei. The sequence continues at coordinate 107,834,354 of NC_134486.1, forward strand.
CCATATCAGGGGAGTGTGTGCTATTTCCTCGCTTAACTCTTACGCTGCCAGAAGACAGTATCTAGGATTGCGACCACAAGGGTAGCTATGAAGCCACCTCCTAATGCAGGAGAGGATTCAAGTCCATTCAAATGAATGGGACTAAAATATTATCCAGCACATGCAGTGTCAGACTGGGGCATCTAGGGCCACTGCAGAGTTTGACTGTAGGCTCCCACTCCCGACCCCATCTTAGTGCATGGCCCACGTGTGTGCGGGCTGCAAGGAGAATGGACCAGTCCGACCCTGAGCAATGGGGCTTCGCAGCACATTGAATAAGAACGTTACAATCCGCTACTTACTGTATCTCATCCTCACTATTGGCAATGACATCAACATCATCGTTATGGAATTAAAGCTCCATCTGATTGTATCAGCCATGTTTTTCTATTCTGAGCAGAATTTTCTCCCAGTTAGAGAAGGCTAGGAAAAAAAGGTGTATTAAAGGCGCCAAAATGATAAAGGATATATCACACCAAATGCAGGGCCAAGGTAAGGCTCAGGATGGATGAGTTGTACTTGAAAGAAAAGAAGACAAAAACACAAAACATAGCGTAATACTGTAGATAAATAGGACAAACAACATTCAAGACTAAAAACTAGCAGCTGAGATCAAGGTGAAAAATTATTAAAAAACATTTAATGAAACATGTAATAGAATACTATGACAATGGACATAGGAAAAATTATAAAAAATACACAGAATAATAAAATGACCAAATGGTTAATGATCAATGGTTAGGACCAACACACTGCGACACCAGGTGAACTGCCCACTCACCGGACGAAAGATTGTAACAGGCGGTGGATAATTTGGAGAGTATCCCCTCTCTGCTGCTCAAACAGCTACTGCACCGGAACGGATCTGCAGAGGAGGCGCTGCACACGCCAACCGGCGTGTGTGTGTGTACTCTCAGTCTCTGCTCGCAGGAAGGATGCCGTGCAGGTGATGACGATTTCCCAGCAGCAGATTCGTCTGTGGTGAATACCAGCTGATTCGCCTCCGGATCGGCTCGCAAGAGAAGCGGCAGGCTCGGCGTCACTGTGGTGGTCCTTAAAAGCCACCCTACGCGTTTAGAAAGCGTGCTGCTTTCTTCCTCAGGGGTTCTGCAGAAATGTCCGTTAATGTCCTTTAAATAGGAGTCTCAATCAATCCTTTTTCACCTGTAGCTCGCCCGCACATGCGCAGTGGGTATTTCAGAAAAGTCAATCAAGTTCGAATTGCACATGCGCAGTGCTACTATTTATCGAAAGTTAATACCATTCATAATATATATAACATATGATTTCATACTGATCTCAGCTCGACAAATTAATATGGAATGAAAATATATATAGCTATTCCTAAACAAAGTGGTAAATACACTAATGTGATGTAAATAAATAAATAAAATGAAAATATACTTGTGATTTATGTAAAAATATTATCAATTAACGTATTATTAAATATATGAATTTATGTGTAAATAATCTAATGTGTATGTGATATCTTAAATATATTAAATAATTGTGTTTTTAAATATATGTGTAATACATAAGTATAATATTATTTTCTAGTGATGTGATTAGAAATTATAGAGTTATAATATATAAATGTACAAGGAACTATCAAAGTGATAAATATGTGTGATATGAACTAATAATAAAGAATCCCCTATATCATAGAGGAGTTGTCTATTATTTAGCAATAAATATATGCAATTAATAAACATAATACATAGACACATTATAACACATATATCATATACAATTAGTTCTATATGTGGTGTGATGCAACCCAAACATTGTGCACAAAAATTAGGGAACATCTTGGATATCAAGTTACCAAAAAAGGTTTCAAATCGAAGTCGACATTAAGGCCCAATGGGGATAGGGTACGAAGTTCATATATCCAATAGGATTCCCTCCTCCCCAATTGGCTCACAGCGTTTCCTCCTCTCCAATTTGGAGTCATGGTCTCAATTGCCTTGCATTTTAAACCTGCAGGGTTTTGTGCGTGCACTTGTAGAAAATGATGCGATACGTTGTGCGTAGTTAACCCTCTTTTTATGTTATATATATGTTCATATAGACGTCTTTGGACAGATCTAGTAGTCATACCCACATATTGCAGACCACAGGGACATTCAAGCAAATAAACGGCAAAGGAACTTTTACAAGTGATGTGATGTTTAATGGAATAATTTTTTTAGAGTGTTGTTAGATGTAAAATTGGATGATTTAGTACTATATTTGCACGCAGTACACCTATTACACGGAAAATATCCTTTATATGTGACTTCATTACGTGGAGTTGCCTGTAAGGTTGGACAACTTGGAGCCAACTTACGTCCAATGTTAGGGGCTCTGGTGAATATAATCTGAGGGTGTTCGGGCAAAATGCCCTCTAACTCCTTGTCCTTTTTTAGAATTGGCCAATATTTTTTAAAGATTTTACGTATGTTTGGTGCCATTTGATTGTATTGGGTAACAAAGGCTAAGTTAGCAGAATTGGTCTTATGTTTATTTTTATATTTCAATAGACTCGACCTCTCCATTGTTGCAACTTCCATTATTGTATTGTCTAGATCTTTAGAGGAATATTCCCTTTCTATAAATTTTTTCTTTAGATCTTCTGCTTGGGTATGAAATGTTTCAACACTAGAGCTATTTCTTTTTAGTCTGATAAATTGACCCTTGGGTATATTTTTAACCCAACTTGGGTTATGGTGACTGCGTGCATGTAGATAATTGTTCGCTTGTACCGGTTTGAAGTATGTGCTGGTTTCTATGTTATTATTTTTAATTGAAATATTTAAATCTAAATACTCTATTGAGGAAGGGCTAGAATTGAAAGTGAATCCAAGATTGTAGTTATTATTGTTCATGTAAGTTTTAAATTCTTCTAATTGTAACAAAGTACCGGACCAAATAAAAATAATATCATCTATGTAGTGCCGCCACAGGACCAAATTTGCTCCATAGGGACAGCCGGACCAGATATGATGTTTTTCCCAGCTGCCCATAAATAGATTTGCGTAACTTGGAGCAAATTTGGTACCCATGGCGGTGCCACATATCTGTAAAAAATAATCCTTATTGAAATTGAAAAAATTATGAGTTAATATAAATTTTATACCTGAAACAATAAATGAATTTAAATCTGCAGAAACAGACGGATCATCATTTAATGTTTCCAAAATGGCTGCCAACCCTTGATCATGATTAATGACGGTATATAGCGAATTGACGTCAGCTGTTACTAGATGGTAATGTGAATGCCACTGAATGTCCTGAAGGTTCTGCAATATGTGGGTAGTGTCTCGTACATATGAGGGCAACTGCACAACGTATGGTTGTAATTTATTGTCTATGTACTGGGATAAATGAGAAGTTAAGGACTGAATACCTGATATTATTGGACGGCCAGGGGGAAATTCTAGACTTTTGTGTATTTTTGGTATTATATAGAACAGGGGTATACGGGGATGTGAGTTATAAAGGAAATCAAATTCATGTTGCGTAATGATTTTCTGATTTAAACCTATTGATAAAAAATTAAAAAGTAACTGCTGGTATTGTGTAGTAGGGTCAGAGGGGAGGGGTTGATAAGTGGACTGATCTCCCAGAATTCTCAAGGATTCTTCAATATAATAGGATTTGTCCATAATTACCAACCACCCCCCCTTATCAGCTGGTTTGATGATAATAGCATCATTTTCTTCAAGTGCACGCAGAGTGTTTTTATCATCTATACTGAGGTTATCGTGTTTGATCTTAAAATTACGGCTTTGAGTTTCCAGTCGTCCGTAACCATATGTGCAAAGGTATCCACAAAGGGGCCGCTAACAAATTTGGGGAAAAAAGTGGATGGATTTTTGAAGGTTTTATTAACTGGGGGTGTTGTTGAAATAGGCAAATTTCTATTAGTGTCTACTTTGGACAACGCATCCCTGAGGAAATATTTTTTAAGACACAATTTTCGTATGTATCGTTGGACGTCTATATATAGTTTGAAACTATCAGCGCCTCCTCTGCAGATCCGTTCCGGTGCAGTAGCTGTTTGAGCAGCAGAGAGGGGATACTCTCCAAATTATCCACCGCCTGTTACAATCTTTCGTCCGGTGAGTGGGCAGTTCACCTGGTGTCGCAGTGTGTTGGTCCTAACCATTGATCATTAACCATTTGGTCATTTTATTTTTCTGTGTATTTTCTATAATTTTTCCTATGTCCATTGTCATAGTATTCTATTACATGTTTCATTAAATGTTTTTTAATAATTTTTCACCTTGATCTCAGCTGCTAGTTTTTAGTCTTGAATGTTGTTTGTCCTATTTATCTACAGTATTACGCTATGTTTTGTGTTTTTGTCTTCTTTTCTTTCAAGTACAACTCATCCATCCTGAGCCTCACCTTGGCCCTGCATTTGGTGTGATATATCCTTTATCATTTTGGCGCCTTTAATACACCTTTTTTTCCTTGTATTTCAATCTGACCAGGGGGTCAGTTTTAGTATTTAGGCAGCCCCTGCAAAGACTCTAATCTACTTTGCAAGGTTTTACTTTGTATTTACATATTGTGTACTAATTATCTAGTTAGCGCTCACCTGCTCTGTGTCTCCAGTTAGAGAAGGCTGCCATATGTTACGCTGAATGGGTTTTGCCAATGTGCCAATTTATAAACTGATCAATTCTTTTAATGTAGACACCCTCTCTGGATTCCTTTACACTGTTTTATAATAAATTAACAAGTTAAATATCGGGTCAAGGGACAATTCCTGCATTTTGCAAAAAAGAAGAAAGAAAACACACTGAAGGGTGACATAACATAGATATGGTATATTGAATGAGTAAAATATAAACACTCACAATAAAATAAAATGTCATAAAAATAACACGGATCATCTCTACTAAACAATGCTGGACAAATGTCAACAAAAAAAATCAAGCTGTGATTTTTGACACTTTGCTTATTCTTCAGAAATGATCCAGTTGGTCTCCTTTATTGTCGCATTAGTGGTTTCAACATGGGTATATATTCCCCTGATGCAATAGTTAAAAAAAAACAGCACCATACGGTGGTTGTCTGAAAAAAATAAGCTTTTCACAAAGTCTGTTTTGCCCTACAGTCAGGGCCGGCAGGGAATATTGTGGGGATCGGTGCTGGCATGTGGTGCAGGGTCTCTTACCTTCTCCTCTTCCAGCCGGGTCCCTTATAATTTCGCCGCGACTTCAAATGGTGTCGCATTGCCATGACAACAAGATGGCGTGTGATGTTACGACGTCACATGCCGTCCAATTATCGACCATTTGATGTCGCGGCTCCATGATGAGGGACCCTCCAGGAAGAGATGACGAAGGAGAAGGTAAGAGAGTTATAGAGGCCCCGTGCTCTCCCCAGGCAATCAGTTTCATTGGTGTGGGGAAGAGGGTGGGCCTCTGTAACCGCGGGGCAAGGTGCAGTGGTACCGACTGCACAGACTGCACCGTCATGAAGCCGGCCCCGCTACAGTTGATACTATGAAATGTATCTGTTGACTTGGGTGTTGACAAGGAGCTTATAATAATACATTTCTATTTGTTTTTCTTTTTGACTAAATGTCATACTATAGCTGCCACTAATCTTATAGATATTGTAGCCTAAAACATTCTCAAATAAAGATTCTATATACGCGGCACTTTCTATAACAGGCATAACAGCTATTCATTATATCAATAATATAATAATAATCATCACATGCACTGCAAAACATCTAGCTGAGGCTGAAACAGTACAGTGCAGGGTGGTTGGATTCCAGACAACCTGCTCTCTTTCCTGAGTCTCTTCCTTCTCACTACTCTGTCACTCTGCAGCCCAAGCTCGCGTCCATACTGTGTGCAATTGCGCATGAACAAAAGGCCACTCCTCCATGAGGCAGGTCATGGAGCGCGCAAACCGATGAAGCTCGGCGACGCGGCAGATTTTTCGCGAGACAACATTTTTTGTTTTTGTCACACGACAGCTGGGTCACGTGAGCGGTTCTGCCAATGACGGCGAACCAGCCTCGTGATGTCACGGCCACGCCTCCCCGTCGCTGTGGAGCACAGGCCACAGATCGCTTGGCCAACAGGCGTGCGCGACTTCATGCGCTCTGTCGCGGGCCCAGTATATCCGAGGCCTAACAGCCTCTCTACTAAACTCAGTGGTTACATTTATGTATGGATAAATGTAACCAACGTTTATTTTTCCTTGTATAGCTCTGACAGTGTACATAGCATTTTTGCAGGCCCAGATCCCTGCCCGATAGAGCTTACAATCTATGAGTTTGGTGCTTGTGGCACAGGGAGATAGAATGACTTGCCCAAGGTCATAAGGAGCTGACACTGAGATTTGAACAAGGGTCCCCTGCTTCAAACTCAATACATTAGGGATAGTTTGCCAGTATGTTTACAAACTTCTAGGCACTTATTGAATATGGTCTGAACAGCAAATCACACACCTCAATCGGCCTTCAAATGGCAGTTTTGGGCCATACCTGCTTCGGACCATCTATACTATAATTCTAAGTTGGATTCCTCTTTTCCGTTTGTTTGTATGTCAGAAGCATCGAAATCTCACAAACGGCACCAGGTAACACCACAAAACTTTCACTGTACATTCTGCTGCGGATTTGTAGGTCAGCGCAACTATTTTGAGCTTCCAATGTCACTCATTTCCCAAGTTATGGACATTCTAACTTTCACTTGGCTGGACAGCAGTAATGTTAGAGCGAGAGCATGGGGCGGGGGTGTGGCTACTAAGAGAGGGGGTATGTCCTTGCCTGGATGGGGCTGTGTGTGTGTGTCAGTGATTCTCAGCCGGGGCTCCGCAGAGCAGTCCCAGGGGTTCCACCTGGCTGCCTGCACTCACTGCTGCCCCTGGCTTTCCCCCATCCGCTCTCCTCCTCCTTCCTCTCTCCTAGGAGCGCGCTGCAGTCTTCGCTGCCTCAAGCCTCCTGCTGCCTGAGGTCTGTGAGCTATGAGGGGAGGGGGGGGTGGAGAGTGAGGGGGATCTGTGGTGTCGGTGGAGAGGAGTACAGGCTGCTGATTCTTCTGTAATCTTTGCATGTGAGCTACGGGAGGGGAGGGGGGAGAGGCTGCTTCTGCTTTTCCTGCTTCTTCTGTAAACGTGTGTGTATGTGTTTGACAGTGGGACAGTGTGACAATGTGACAATGTGTGTGTGTGACAGTGTGTGTCTGTGTGTTTGACAGTGTGACAATGTGTGTGTGTGTGTGACTGTGTGTGTTTGATAGTGTGACAGTGTGACAATGTGCGTGACAGTGTGTGTGTGACAGTGTGTGTGTGTGTGTGTGTGTGTGACTGTGTGTGTGACTGTGTGTGTGATTGTGTTTGACAGTATGACAGTGTGTGTGACAGTGTGTGTGTGACAGTGTGTGAGTGTGTGTGACAGCGTGTGTGTGACGTGCGTGTGTGTGAAGTGCGTGTGTGTGATGTGCGTGTGTGTGACGGGTGTGATACATGTGTGTGAAGTGTGTGTGAGAGAGAGAGATAGAGATAGTGTGTGAGGAGGGGGAGAGAGAGGAGAGAGGGAGAGGAGAGAGAAGGGTGACAGGAAAGAGAAGGAGGGAGAGGAGGAGGAGGGGAGGGAGAAGAGGAGGGGGAGGGAGAGGGGAGGGAGAGGAGGAGGGGGAGAGGAGAGAGGAGAGAGGAGGAGGGAGACAGGGAGAGGAGGGAGAGAGAGACATTGATTCGTAGGGTTGATGTGAGATGCGGGGGGGGGGGGTTGATGTGAGATGCGGGGGGAGGGGGGTGATGTGAGATACAGGGGGGGGATGTTTAAAACAAAATCATTACAAAATATATACACATTCTTTATTTAAAAGTATGAGTTAGTTATTATTTATTACCCCTACTGCTTTACACGTCTATTTTGTGATTTACCCCTGTCGAACATGTGTCATCCAGATAGGGGTTCCCCAAAATTTTATGAAATACTTAAAGGATTCCTCCAAACAAAAAAGGTTGGTAATCACTGGTGTGTCTGATGTGAGATGTGCGGGGGAGATGTTCCAGCGGGGGGGAAGAGGCGGATATGTGCCAGATAGCGAGGGGAGATGTACCAGCAGGGGGAGGGGAGAGATGTGATACCAGCGAGGGGAGATGTACCAAAGGGGGGGGGGGGGGTGGGCAGGGTGTGACGGGGAAGGAAGGGGTTAATCTTAATTGCTATGCATTACTGTGTTTGCCGTGTCCCGGCCATTTTTATCCCCCATTTGCAGGCCATTCCCTGCCTGCGAGGTTAAAAGACAAGATGCATTGCTTGCCATACCCTCTAACCGACACATGATGGCAGTCTAGCAGCTGACATTTCAATGAGAAATACTAATTCTAGAACGAAAGCACCCAGAAACCTGATTTTTGAGGTGCAAATACAGTGAACCCCTACATGCACATAAATATCATTTTTACAGTTATAACCCAAACGTAACATGTTGTTTTAATAAAGTGTGTATAAACTGCAGATTGTAAATGTAAGGCAGGAGCTATTTTTTGTAAGTCCAAGCAGGAATTACTTGGACATCCAGCTGCGATATGGGTGACTGAGCTGGGGGTATTTTTATGACGGAGCCACAAAGGGATCGCTGAATTAGCATCTCCATGTCTAAAAGATTGTCAGTTATAAAAAGACCCACAGACCCATAATGTATACAAAACTGACATACTGATGCACAACAGATGGCAGGCTAGTGACCCCTCGGGGTAAAAAAATCAGACTCAGGGGTGCCAAGGTATAGCCCAGGTATGCTAAGTGGCATGGGCGTCAACCTGACCCATGCGCCCTGTCCACCGGACAGCCCTTTTGACCGGTCTTATGAACTGTGGGTAACGTGGCTATTCGTGGTTTTTTTTGTTCCCACGAGGGGATTGGATCCACATATTAAAGATAGCTTTGTTACAGTACATCACCTGCAGGTGTTGAATTCATCCCATTTATTACCAAATACGATGGCATGGCTCCCAAAATAACACACATAGGGCCTCATGCAGAGAGCATAGAATTTTAAAAATGGCGAATTTCATAAAAAGTAGCTTTTTTGGAGAGTTTTATTCTCCATATGCAGAAAAGTGCGAATTCTGCTATGTTTAACATGGATGCGTGTGGCGAGTTTAAATTGGCGAGATGCGCGCTTCAGAAACGTGTAAAAACAAATTCGCGCCTTTTTTTTCCCCTTTACTATAGGCGGCGAGCGCCATCTTGCCATATTTTCGTGGCGCGGCAAAAATGCGAGAATCGCGCCTTTTTTTGGCGCGAACAGCCGCTACTTGCCGTTCGCACCTCTCTGCATTCGGAGAGTTTTAAAAATGGCGCGATGGAGGTTCTCGCCAGCCGCGAGGCGAGTTTTAAACATAGAAATAAAAAAATGCCGCGTTTTTCGCAACTCGCCATTTTATGCCGTTTTCTGAGGGAAATTGAACAAAAAATGGCGAGTTTTGAAATAACGATGCTCTCTGCATGAGGCCCATAATTAAAAAACATTGGGGGATCCTGCAAGGTGATACACTACTTAGTACGATACTACCAAAGTGTCCGCAAATAGTATTTAAAAAGGCAGATAACCTTAAATTACAGCTATCTCCTGGTTGCCCATTGAATATAGCCAAAGGACGTAATACAACTTGGCTAAAAGAACTAAATGGTTTCTTTACATGTAATAAGTGTATTGGTTGTAAGTACAGCTCCAAATGTAGAGATTTTAAATCTAACATCACAGGGGCTATATTTCCAATCAAATCGTTCATTAACTGCAAGAGTTCATTCACGGTCTACCTGTTAGAATGCCCCTGTGGGCTACAGTATGTAGGGCGAACAGGTAGACTGTTGAAGCGATGCTTTGCAGAACACATTTATAATATAAAAAGAGGTTTAGAGACACATAGTGTCCCAAACCACTTCAAAATTAGGCATAACCAAAATCCAGAGGGATTAATTTGTAAGGGCATTGATTGCCCCAAACAGAATTGGAGAGGGGAGATAAGATAAATGTAATATGAAGGCGAGAAAGCTATTGGATCTATACCTTAAGAACACTGACTCCAGGAGGTCTTAACATAGAATTCGACCTAGCATCTTTTTTGCAAGATAGTTAGCCTGGTGTATATCTCAAGGGATTATGTTTTTTTGCCCCTCTAGAATAAGATCTTCCTCTGCATCCTCGGTTCTCTTCTTTTTTCTGCCAATATCACAGTCTCTCTAAATCAGTACAAGTTGGATTTGATTACTAACTTCTAGTTCATCCAAGTTATCAGTGCTGATAAGTATATATTTTATTTTTGTGTATTTTTATACATCCTGTATTTTATAGGTATTGTGTAATTTGTACGATTATTATGTATGTGGGAGGGTGTTTTCGATCTTAGCATAGCCCTGTGTCATAATCCCCACCATTATTGTTGTTTTAATTGTTATATAGTCGGCTGGTCCCTTTAAGATTTAACCGTCCAATGAGGGCCCCGGCACTGGTTCTCTATGTGCTTAAATAGCGCATACATTCACTATTGCTCCATTACCCCTGAGGAAGTGACGTCAGTAGTCACGAAACGCGCGTAGGGTGGAGCGTAGACTGTACGTGTTACTGCGTGCGTGAGCCGGATGAGGAGAGGAGCGGCGGTGTAGTAGTGACGTCATCTGAGGTGGACCTGGCGCTCTGAGTCGCAGCCGCGAGTAGGAGATAGACGCGAGACCTAGCCTCCATACACACCGCGCAGCCATCTTCTCAAGCTTGCGGATGGCACGTTATAATCTGCTTACAAAGTCGCGTAGCATGTGAGTGTAATCCGCTTGCAAGGTCGCGTAGCATGTGAGTGCATTTGCTGTTGATCTTAATTGTTTTATTAAATTTTGTTACGGTACTACACCATTGGCATTTTTTATTATTTTATGTATCTCCCGTGACTGGGATTGATCCATGTGGAGAGGGCAATTATAACCACCTGAAGACCCACTGCAATCCTGGCTCACACACCAGAGCACCAGCTAAAGATACCTTTCAAGGCTCTTGCTATCTACTTTCATGTAAGTAGTTAGCAGCCGTGTGGGTGTGATCTCCAGTATCAGAGAGTACTGCGCAATGGTTCTTCTGTTTTGTCTGATTTCAGATATACATTCACCAGCAAAGAATTTCTGAAAGATCATCTGTGAGATCTACGAACTGTTCCTTCATTCAGAGAACTGGGAACTTACCCATCAGGTTTATTATACTTGGTAGTGCGCCAAGGACTTTTTTCTCTTTGTTTGCTAATTTGTCTCCAGCCTCATGGATAGGCTTGTTGTATATTCCTAGGCAGCCCCCGCCCCTCCCCCCCCACCCATTCATTCTTGGTGACTGTGGGGTCTCTTTGCATTATTGGTTTATCCTTGCACAATTAGGGTAAATCAATCTCACAATATTTGTTATCATTACACTAATCTGCATTTATGTTTGTTGAGCATCACGTATATGTAAATAGGTTGAGCGCTTAGTATATGTTTTAGGTTCGCCTTTCTTTTACAATTTATTTTGCAACTTGTTCTGTTCAATCAAGTACCCAGAAATATAAATGTGTTGATAAAGTTGGTGTCCATCGTGACACGGGGTGATGTGCCGGCAGCGAGGGGACATGCCACAGCAGCGCGGGGAGATGTGTCGCCAGTGGGGAGGGGTGTGGGGGGGTGTTCCGGCAGCAGTGGGAGACACACATAGACAGGCACATATACACACAGACACACACACACACACACAGACAAATCTCACCTCGCACTACATCCAGAAGTGGGGGAGGGGGGGCCCTGGGAGATGTGCCTGCCACGGGGGGGTGGAGAGGGGGGTGCGGGGACGTATTCAATATTACATTCCCGGGCGAAGCCGGGTACAAAAGCTAGTATTGAATAAAGCACATAGGAGCACATTCATCAAGTGCCGGTACGGTTTATTGCTCCCGTTCCAGAGTTAAGTCTCATTCAAGTCAATAGGAGTTAACATCAGAACTGGTATGATAACCAGCGGCGTAACGAGCGTGCTGCTAAACCGCACAATGGGGGATTTCGTGGGGGCATGGCGGTCGGCATTGCAAGTTGAGCTCAACTTTTGCGTCCAGCAGTTACCGAGACCTCTGCTGCTTCTATGCTTGCTGCCGGGCTGAGGGGCGAAGCTTCACTTTGTGGCCAATTCCTCCTCCTCCTGCCTGGGGGGAGATAGCCCCGAAACTCGGGCAGGTGTGAACTTCCACCCCCGCGTCATGTGGTCATTTCAGCTCTGCAGGCCGCCTGCAGCAGTTCAACATCAAACTTCAAGCAGGCCTATCCATCCCCAAGGTAAAATTCTTATTGGGGGGACGGGCGGGAATTGAGTGTGTGTGGGGGAATTGTGTGCCAGATTGAGTGAGAGGAGGGAAGGAGAGTGAGAGGGGGATGTTAGAGGGTTGGGGAGTGAGATAGACAGGGGAGAGAAAGAGGGGAAGGGGGAGAGAGATAGTGGAAGAGGGGGAGGAAGAGTCAAAGGGGGAGTGAGAGAGTGTAAAAGGTATTTTTAAAAATAGATTTATATAATTTATATATGTTTTTCCCCCTTTCTGTTTAAAAAGCATAAGTATCGTATTAATGTATAAAAATCAAGTCGAACTCCAGTCTTGCAGAACCCCCAACCATTCATCACTTCTTGACTTTAATAGGTTGAGCGGTCGGTCATTTATAGTTGTAGAACCACCAACAGGTCAGGTTTTACGGTTTCCCTGCTTCAGCACAGGTAGCTCAATCAGTGGCTCAGTCATTGGGATTGAGCCACCTGTACTGGGGATGGGATATCCTTAAGACCTGACCTGTTTGGGGGTTCTGCAGGACTGAAGTTGGGAACCACTGGGTTACTGGAATCAGCAGTGTTGAAGCAGAAACAGGACTCAGCAGTGTAGTTTTGCTGCTCCTTTTAGATACCTCTAAAGCACGTAGACATGCAAATTCTTGTTCACCTTTCTCTTCCTTAAATGGCTTGCTGGTCAATCACAAAATGTTTTTGTTACCATACTGGCTAAGGCTAAGGTCCCAGTGCCTCCGCTGCACGCGCGCCCACGAGGCTGGCGGCGCGTGCAGCTGATTCCCCGGTCTGCAGTGAGCTGCAGGAAGAAAGACCGGGGGGGGGGGGGGCGTGGCGGGGGAGTGACGGGGGCGCGGCCATGACGTCACCCGGCAGGTTCGCCCTCATTGGCTGAACCGCCGGGGGGCGTGGCCTAGCGCTCCGTCGCGAGTCCTCGCCACAGCGCTGCGGCCCCCCCTCACAGCGGGCCCGGCGCCATTGAGGGGAGGGCTCTCGTCCCTGCAGCGTCCGTCACAGCGGGCGCTGCAGTAGCATGGGGGGGACGACAAACCCTAAGGGTTAATCTTGACTGAGCTCTTCTTCACTTTCAGCTGTTTGACCACCACTATTTCTTAGTGACTCTCTCAGGGACAGCTGATAATTAGCTGCCTCTCTGCCTTTGGATATTAATCAATCATCACCACTAACACTCAGACTACCTGGTATGTTTACAAGTTCAGATCCCGGATAAGGTCTTACTCAGGGGAAGTTGGACTGTGGCTAGCTGTCAGTGTTTAGGTTTAATTAATCAACTACGTTTCAGATGAAGAAAAACTGCACATAACATTCATTCCTTTTTCTTGTAACACCTCCTAGAAACACACCTTTAAAAATGCCACAGTAATGAATAGATAAACCCATATATAAAAAAGTCAAACCTAAATGGCCTCACTTTGCCAGCCAATAAGAAGTCGCAAGTGGCAACCTTGCTTTTTTTTTTTTTACTTGGGGAAGAAACAATATGTTGGTTTTAGAAATCTGTTCCAGTTTTTTATTACAGTAGTATTGTATTTCCAGGCTATGGTGAATAAACAGAAGAGAGTAAATAAGAAGCACTCGATTAAAAAAAAGGTCCCAAACTATATAAAAAAAAAATTGATAATATATCACACATAAACACATATAAATAAAGAAGGGGAAAAAATACACACAGAGATGGAAGGTGACATTTTATTTCCAAGAGATTCTCTTGGGGAGCAGTCTATAGTCTAAAAAGAAAATCCTATGGTGGCCAAGTGAATCCAAAACAGTTGCGCTGGGGAAATGGACACTTCAACCATCGAGAAACAAAAAACACAAACAATAAAAGTATTTAATATCGTGTAAACAATAATGAAACATTAGAGTGAATATATCATGCACTCACAAACGTACAACAAAACAGAAATCAGATAAATCTATGCTGATGGTAAAACAATGGGTCTCAGAACTTCTCCAGGATGCTGCCGATTCAGGATGCTGAAGGCAGGGTGGCTGAGGATTCAGCAAACTAGCAGGCTTTTCCACTTCCCTGTCGGTATTAGCGTACCCAGATGCAGGTTGGGTAGGCCAGGTCACTGGCTCAAAGATAGGGTGTGAGTGCTGACATCGAGTGCTAATACTTCACATAGCGTTTCACAGTGTTAAACACTGTTTTGTCAGGGGATTATTAGCAATGTTCACCATAATCGAGGATGGGGTAAAAAAAAAACACCCCTTGTGTCTAATCAATGAATCATACATAAAATAGCAAACTAGCAATGTTGACAGTAATGTGGCAAAATACACGCCAAAATAAAGCAAGAAAAGTAAAAAAAAGAAGAATAAAAGCATATAATTGTATTTCTATTATGTTTATTAAGTTTGATTCAAAATATATAAAAGATTGAAAAATAGAAAATAAAAACGAGCAATTTATTGGTATAAAATATACCTACAGTAATTATAATTGATAAAAAAGGAGCCATCAGTCATACTAAATGATAATATCATGAAATATTATGTATTTTAATCAATCTGGTGTTTCAGGGGTTAATATAGCAACAGTTTGGGTTTAAAAATACAATATGTTGGGTTTATGACAGGTCAAGACTATTCCTGGGTCTGTGCCGTTCTTCAAAGAGGACTTAATTGAGTGGGCCTATCATGGATGGCCCACTAAAAGTGACATATGGGTTGTTTAGAAGGTCATAAATGCTAACCTGAGATGACGCTGTCAGCCTTAAAGAAAACAAAATGTTTGTGCATAATTACTGGTGCATTCCAGAGAGAGGCAACACACAAGTGTCACGTACGGCACGTCTGTGAGCAAGTGACCTGCATACGTGTGACGGTAACTTTGTAACAGGCTATAATAATACACCAAAAATATAACTGGGTTGAACTGAACGAGGCTTAGATATGAAAAAATATAAGTTATTCCTTGAAGAAGGTGAACACACGAGATTATACAAATTACAGACAAAATATAGACACTTACTGAAAGGTTTGGACAAGAAAGCCATCAGGATACAGGATGGGCCATTTCTTCCATAATTCAGGTTCAGATGTAGACATCATGACAATACATGAAGATCATGAAGACCATGCATTAAGACAATTGAGTAAAGGGTGACTCTGACTTATATACCATTTCCACCCTTTACACTTAACCCGAGGCGCCGAGTTGGCTAGACAAATCTCTTTGAAGTAGATTTTGGCTTCCCCTGTAAGTGTACGAACCACACTTAAAAACACTCAGCTCCTTTTGTTCCCGGCCCTAGCATAAACAATCAGGGCAGTTAGCTTTTGATCACTTTGGATCACAGGGCTATGCTAATTCTTTCAGGATGCTCTTCCTTCCCTATTAGCATAGCAGATGGGGTCTGCATTTTCAGAGCAGATCCAAAATCCCATATACACTTTAATATTTACACATATTAAAATACCCGGTTCTGGTAGGTCCAGCGGGTCCAAACTTTCCAGACCTTAATGCCAGAAGTGGTACACTATAGGGTCCAAGTTTCAGCCCACTGCGACCTTCGGAACCGGATATATACAAATACCATATAAACCGTTTCATATTTTATTATAAAAATCTCCGTTAAAAAGAAATCTGTTTTTCACTAAATCCCCATTGAAATCAACGGGGTCCGCCGCCATAGCGTTGAATGGCGGGCTCCGCCGTTGCCAACAATGGGATTTCCCGCCATAGGCTTTCAATGGGGAAATGCTGCCATTGGAGCCTATGTAAAAAACACAAATCTTTACATTCGTCACACACTCCGTCTGGTTGGTCGGAGGGGGCTGGGAAGGGTCATGCATTAAAGCCGGAACCTGGGCTACATGCCACCCAAATCCCATCCCCCTGGTCATTCCAGAACCGGAGATATGGACTTACATTTTTCATCATTTTACACTTAGTTGTTTTTACGCCACGTGGCTTTTCCCCATTGGAATCAATGGCCGGCGCCGCCATAGACAATGCATGGTGCACGCCGCCATTAGATTCAATGGGACCTCCGCTCCGCCATTGAAGTCAATGGCGCGACCCTCCTTCTCCGCTCAACCCCTTTAGGGGGTCTCTCATTCCTGGACCCGGTGTGGATCGTGTGTTGGGGTTCCTAGGAGCTAGGGACAAAAAGAACTTTATTCCCAGGGGCCCTAGAACTTAAGATTCCCACGCCAATTGTCTTTGAACTTGACCGAAGTGATTAAACTCTTTTCAAAGACATTGTATCCGCTTTTGCGGTCTGCGGTTTGGATGGCGGCCAACCTGTTCCTCAAGGCCGGCGTTGAGGAATCTCCATTGAAGTCAATGACCCCATTGACTTACAATGGGAAACCGCCGCTCCTCCTCTCGGACGCCACCTGCTGGTCGTCGCTGTAAAACAGGTCCAAAACCGCTACTTCTGCCATTAGAATGCATGGAGGCTCAATGGCGACCTATGGACAGCTGCAAAATGGAGCCTGAAAAGGCGGGAAAAAGGAACAAAGGGCTATAATCACTAAATTAACATTAACCCCTTCCCTCCCGCATCAACCCTAGTGTATGTGTGAGTGCAAACACCAGGATAACACAGTACATTTATACAGGGGAATAAACATTTCGATACTGAAGCAAGGTAAAAAACACATTACTGGACCTCAGTCCAGTTAACCCCTTGCTTCCCAGGTGAGAGTAGAGGGTGGCCAAATGGGGTGTAACCCCTTTAATCCCGTGCCAAACCCCCTCTATCATGACAATACGGTACAAGGGTTAATACACTTTTCACTTTCGCAAAGGTCCCTCATATGGACAATATCTCCCCTATGGGACAAGGGTTAATATACAGCTCGCAAACTGTCCCACTCTTCACCTCCGCAAAGGTCCCTCAAATGAGTAACATCTCCCCTAAATCCGTCCACCTGTCACGAACAGCACTCAAGTGTGCACGAGACTTAGAAATGTAACCAGGGTTAATACACAAGGCTACTTAAGCCAACTCACCTTTCTCCTCCGCAAAGGTACCTCCAATGAGGTAAGTCTTTTTTTATATGTATTGGGGGGTGGGTATCTTTTTAATATGTATTGGGAGGGGGTGGGGGTCTTTTTTTATATGTATTGGGGAGGTAGGAGTCTTTTTTTATATGTATTGGGGGGTGGGGGGCTCTTTTATATGTATTGTGGGGTCTTTTTTATATGTATTGGGGAGGTAGGGGTCTTTTTTAACATGTATTGGGGGTGGGGGTCTCTTTTAATATGTATTGGGGGGTAGGGTCTTTTTTATATGTATTGGGGAGGTAGAGGTCTTTTTTATATGTATTGGAGGTTTTTTCTTGAAAAATATGTATTGGGGGGTGGGGGGCGTTTTAATATGCATTGGGGGTGGGGTATTTTTAATATGCATTGGCAGGGTGTTTTTTTTAATATGCATTGGGGGTGGGGTTGTATTTTTTAATGTGCATTGGGGGGGTGTATTTTTTTAATATGCATGTGGGGTGTATTTTTTAATATGCATTGGGGGTGGGGGTGTATTTTTTAATATGCATTGGCGGTGGGGGGTGTATTTTTATTATGTATTGGGGGTAGGTTTATATGTATTTAGGGGGTGGTTTTTTTTTGGTATGTATTTTGCGTGGGGGATTGAGTGAGAGTGGGGTAATTGACGGATGGTGGGGGTGAGCGAGAGGGGAGAGGGGGGAGGGAGTGAGTGAGGAAAAGAGGGAGTAAGAGTGAGACATGGGAGAGAAATACATGCGAGGTGAGGGGGTGAGTGAGGAAGAGGGAGTGAGACTGAGGGGAGAGATACATGGTAAGAGGGTGGGAAATAGAGAGGCTCGTGAGGTGTGAAATGGGGGGCTCGCAATACTGCCAAGGGAGATGGGCTCACAACACCGCCAGTGGGTCCCCAGACATAACTCTAGTCCTGGGTCCTAGTGCAGTGCCTGTGAGAGGGACCAGTTGCCCGGAGTGTGGCCATCCATATCAGAAGTCCCTGCCGCACCGGTCAATGAGACGCTGACCGAGATTTTCCCGGTGGTACTGTCGGAGAGTATCATTGAACCTTGTCACTACCTTGTCACATGATCTTCCCCACATAACTTTGTATCTTTGGGCCTCCTCTACTGCACTGACAGCCATTTAGTGAATCCCAGAGCCAAATCTTCACCGATCGATCACAGCAGAATGGATCGATCAGCAACTACTTGTGTGGATTGTATTGATTGACATATTAAAGGGGGGGGGGGGTGAAAAACAATAACAAAAAAATAGCAGCTTGGACTGCTGCTTTAAAGAATGGTTTATTGCTACTCTCTGAGTTCATGTTGCAGCAGCCTTTGCCCTGAGGAGGTTCCACAGTGCACAGCCCAAAAGGGCAAGCTGGAGCAAACCCATCGGAGGGTTCATAGCTGGCCCCACTACAGGTCACCACAAAGTTACATGCAGTGCCTGTTAGAGGGACACTGATCACAGGCAGAGAGAGAGAACAGCACAAGGCCCGACAGGGGCCCTAAAGAGATGAAGTACCACAGTGCGACAAGTTATGCAATCAAGACAGCGTGCAGGAAGGTTGATCCCTCCCACTGCGATGAGTAAGGCTGAGTCCATAGAGACTCCAGCCGTGCGGGGGCGCGCGGAGGCTGAGGGAAAGCGGGTGCTTTCCCTGGCCTTACTACGCGAGCCGTCCGGGGATGGGCCAGTGATGTCACGGAGCTGATACGCCCTCATTGGGCGAACCGCTCATGTGGCCGGCCCTCCGCTCCCCTCAGCGCGCAAACAATTTTTTTTTAAGTGCTACACCTCCGCACGCCTGCGGAAGCGTGCGCGAGCCCCTGCTAAAGCCGCTCTCATTGCGGCTGCAGGGGCTCACTGGCAAGCGTGAGCGCGGGTCAGCGGCTAAGCGCTGACCATGCCCGCGGCCTAAGGGTAGCCTAAGCTGGGACCCTAGAAGTTTAGATAGTCTTGGACTCAATGTGATAGAAAATCACTTAATTAGGTAACAATGTATCCCTCACCACAGTTCAAGGAAAAGTACCTCCCTAGGTATACCAGCATACCAGTATATCTGGGGAAGATATTGTATGTGTACAGATTGGGAATAAATGTTACCTGTTCCCATAACTATAAAGTTTCTGGCGTCCATCACTTTCATCTGTATATACACCCAGTGAAGTATGGGAGCCTTTCCCATATCCGGTGCTCCAACAACACGGAGAAAAAATTAATAAAATAGCATCCAGCACGTATAATTTGAGATAAGATCTTTCATAAAGTCATGGGAATTTAAATTGCTGTGTTAAAGTTGGAAAAGAATAGAGCCCGTTTATGTGTGGACAAAAATAAAGACACAGGAAGGGGTTGGGGTATAGACCGGCAGCCGGCGAGCCCACCGTGAGGTGCGTCCCTTGACGCCGATCGAAACCGGCCCACAACCCACTGAAAACCCCATGCTGTCACACACTGGCCCGTGACCAACACAATGGAAGGTAAATGCAAAACTCACAGCCTTGGAACATCTGATGTGGTCCGGAGTAGCAGCAAACTAAAAGGTTACTCAGGACTGATGTCAGCCCTCAGAAGAATCAGTGCTCACTCTTTGACAAAGCGCCCTGTGCGTGAAACGCGTTAGAGGATCTGCCAGGACTTTTCATGTATTTGTTTTTATTTTAATTTAATAAATCTTTAATGTTGGTTTCTGTCTGTACCAGTTCATTTTTTGGCAAGCTGTGCTCCGGTTTTTCCTTTTTGGACATTTTCATTCACGGAGTAGCAGCAACATCCAGTCCCGTAAGCGTGCTCCTGCCTGCAGTTGATCATGAAGAAAAGGTGAAAACAAAAGGTGGTGCACTGAAAACCCACTAAAAGAAGGAGATGGACATAATATTCGTAATTGTAACCCCCTTATCAGGCTTACTATTTTGCATGTAAGGAGTTAATTTCTGTTGGGCTGTTGCAAAGCAATGGTCTTTATATAATTGTTGCTAATAGTGTTAAAACCAAAGTTTAGCGCTACCCTCCTTCTAGAAAGAGCTCACCCTGACACGTGAGGTGGGGTGATGTACTAGGGGTCCAACCACTCCTGTAACTATGGTGGCCTGTGAGGTCACTACGAAGTAATGGGAATAGAGGATTCTAGATCCCAGGAGTGCCCCAACAACACCAGGTGGACTCCAGAGGAAACCAGGAGGGGGTCTCAACTGTCTGCATGTAGTCTAGTAAGTGTGCAACTATGTGTTAAGATGTGTGGTCACCTTGTTTACTGAAGATTTTGAGGGCATACTGGAGTTAACTTTGCTCCGGTGTGTGCTGCGTTCTATCGGTTGCCTGGTCACACTTACTCTAGGGGTCATGGCCCCTTGGTAAGCGGGTTATTTTCACTTCCGGATTCGTTTTTTTCTTTTTATACTCAGCGTCTCTGTTTCAGATCAGTTTGCCCTGACTAAGGTTCCTGCGAGGACCGAAACGTTGGCTTATTCTATGGACTTCTAATGCCCTCTTTTGTGTGCTACTTACATGCGTGGTGTTGCATTTTGTTTTGCCCAGCTCGACTCCGCAATGGATTTCATGGTTTTTGTTCTTAGTGATGTACTCATTTATTATATATATATAGAAAATAAAAGAAAAAAGTGCCCAATCCTAGTGCATTACTGTGCAAACAATTGTTTAATTCACAATAAAAGGCTCATAAAATGAACTCACAAACATAAAGGATAAAAAAGCATTGTATGAGTAATACTCATGCTCCAAAGGATCTGTAAGCGCTGCTGCTATGCTACTCTGCTCTGTGACACCACCGCATCCAGTACAGCCCTCGTGTATCTCTGCCAGCAGGAACTCATGTCATCAGGCTCGTAGTCTCGTAGTCACGCGCGCACGCCGGCACTATAATCGCGACCTAAGGCCGCGCTTATAGTGCCCGCAATGGGCGACGCAACGGGTGACGTCACCAGTTGCCGCTAGCAAAAGTTATATTTCGCTTTGCGGCAGCGTCGCGGGCGTACTGGCATTTGATTGGTTCAGGGGCTGTCACATGAGGCGACAGCCCTTGAAAAATCAAATATTGCCAGCTACCAAAATTCATTGTCGCACTTACTATAAGCGCACGCGGCGGCGGCGGCAATGTATTTGTTTTTGGGTGACGTCCCGTCGCCCGTCACGGGCACTATACGCGCGGCCTAGGGCAGCAGTTTTCAGTTCTTTTTGGTTAATGAACCCTATATCTAGTGAAGTTCTAAGGAACACCGACCCTCTCTAAAAGCGTGTCTGAGATCAGATGCATTGTAAGGAACCCCAACCCTCTCTAATAGTATGTTTGAGATCAGATGCATTGTAACCCCAACCCTTTCTAATAGCGTATCTGAGATAAGATACATTGTAAGGAACCCCAACCCTCTCTAATAGCGTGTCTGAAATGAGCTGCATTGTAAGGAACCCTCTATAATAGCATTTCTGAGATCAGATGCATTGTAAGGAACCCCAACCCTCTCTAATAGCGCGTCTGAGATCAGATGCATTGTAAGGAAACCCAACCCTCTCTGAGACCGGAGGCATTGTAAATTCTTCTGTATTTGGTACAATTTTCAAATGACTCAGGGCATCTGCAACTCTCTAACCTTCTGCTGCGGCATCTTCTCATGCACGGTCCTGTCAGCATACCTTCCGCGAAGTCAAATGGTGTTATGTTGCTATGACACATGAAGTTGCGACGGCATGTTGCTATGACAATGGGACTCTCACGGCAACGTGACGCAATTTGACGTCGCAGACCCATGACAGTACGCTGAGATTTCGCCGTAAAAGGTAAGAGCTGAGGCCCCGCACATGTCCCCGCTCCGAGCCCCGCAAACATCCCAGCCGGTCCTAGTGTGTATATAGCAGCGGTGCGCAAACTGGGGGGCAAGCACCCCAGGGGGCGGGAGATTTTTCTGGTGGGGCGCAGGCGGTTGCAGAGGTCCCGCGCTCTTCCCCAAGGCATATAAATTAAATGCCGGGGGGATCGCGTGAGGACTCTGCAACTCTTCTTACCGTGATTCAGACGTTCTGTGACGCATCGCCATGGCAACGCGGCGTCAAATGATGCAGTGGGGTCATGTGACATCACATGCGGCAAATGACACTGTCGGTCACGTGACGTCATGTGACGTGACGTGACATGACCCCGAAGCATCATTTGACACAGCTACAACGTGGTGGTGGGGGGGAGGCGCAAGCACAGAGGTAGGCAAGACAGGGGGGCACAGCAGCAAATGTTTGCGCTCCACTGGTATACAGTATGTGTGTGTATTAACACTAGTATTTTCTTGATTTCACTTTGTAAACTAAACGTTTCAATTAAGTTTGTGTTGAGTCATGACATACTTCAGGTTTCAATATGTCACACATTAATATCTTCGAGTCTACAGAAATGAATAATGCATAACCTTTGAGAAATGCGTTCTTATTAAGTTAGACCTGTGAGGTCTACCGTAGCCGAGCTTTGAAGCAATCCTTTTTGTGATGCGTATGACGTCGGAGTTATGCGACACTGCGACCTTGGCGGCGTGTAGGTGTCTAGAGGATTAATACACGGCGACCCCAGAGACAGGAGCGGAGGGATCCCGCAGGGTCCACGTGACTGCCGGCTGCCATGGGAGAGGTGTCTGAGCGCAGCCTGTATGTGGCCGTGGTGATCTCCTTTGCCGCGGGGACGCTGGTGGGCTGGCAGGCGAACCGGGTGCGGAGGAGATATCTGGACTGGAAGAAGAAGAGGCTGCAGGGCAAGCTGGTGGAGACCCAGAAGAAGCTGGACTTGTCCTGAGCCTTGGGGATTGGGGAGATCCCGCCAGCCGTCTCATCCTATCCCTCGCGCCGTCCCATCTTATCCCTCACGCTGGTGAACACCTCCCTGTGTGACAGCATCCCCTCCTGCTAAAGCCAGGGAGAGGTGAGGGGCATAGTCTCGTGCATGTGTCTCTCTCGTCTCATTCTTTCTTTCGCTCTCTCTCTCGTCCTCATTCTTTCTTTCGCTCGCTCTCTCTCTCTCTCTCTCTCTCTCTCTCTCTCTCTCTCTCTCTCTCTCTCTCTCTCTCTCTCTCTCTCGTCTCATTCTTTCTCTCTCTCTCGTCTCATTCTTTCTTTCTCTCTCTCTCTCTCTCTCTCTCTCTCTCGTCTCATTCTTTCTCTCTCTGTCTCATTCTTTCTCTCTCTCGTCTCATTCTTTCTCTCTCTCGTCTCATTCTTTCTCTCTCTCTCGTCTCATTCTTTCTCTCTCTCGTCTCATTCTTTCTCTCTCTCGTCTCATTCTTTCTCTCTCTCTCGTCTCATTCTTTCTCTCTCTCTCTCGTCTCATTCTTTCTCTCTCTCTCGTCTCATTCTTTCTCTCTCTCTCTCTCTCTCTCTCTCTCTCGTCTCATTCTTTCTCTCTCTCTCTCTCTCTCTCGTCTCATTCTTTCTCTTTCTCTCTCTCTCTCTCTCTCGTCTCATTCTTTCTCTTTCTCTCTCTCTCTCTCTCTCGTCTCATTCTTTCTCTTTCTCTCTCTCTCTCTCTCTCGTCTCATTCTTTCTCTTTCTCTCTCTCTCTCTCTCTCTCTCTCTCGTCTCATTCTTTCTCTTTCTCTCTCTCTCTCTCGTCTCATTCTTTCTCTTTCTCTCTCTCTCTCTCTCGTCTCATTCTTTCTCTTTCTCTCTCTCTCGTCTCATTCTTTCTCTTTCTCTCTCTCTCTCTCTCGTCTCATTCTTTCTCTTTCTCTCTCTCTCTCTCTCGTCTCATTCTTTCTCTTTCTCTCTCTCTCTCTCTCTCGTCTCATTCTTTCTCTTTCTCTCTCTCTCTCTCGTCTCATTCTTTCTCTCTCTCTCTCTCTCTCGTCTCATTCTTTCTCTCTCTCTCTCGTCTCATTCTTTCTCTCTCTCTCTCTCTCTCGTCTCATTCTTTCTCTCTCTCTCTCGTCTCATTCTTTCTCTCTCTCTCTCTCTCTCGTCTCAA
>NC_134486.1:107858839-107903839 GCF_040206685.1 Ascaphus truei
CGCACTGTAAACTTTTTATCAAACACTATTTGTATACTTTTTTATTCTGTCAATATTTTTCTAATACAATATGCCTGTTTTGTGAGCATGTTGCATTAACAAGAGACACGTAGCGGTCCCATTGCATGGAAATAACTTATCTTCATATGAGCAGGGAGCCCCTCTACACAGTGGTTTACTTAGAAATGTGTCATTATTTTAAATTAGTCTAGGACAGTGATTTCCAACCTTTTTTGTTTGGAGGAACCTTTGAAGTATTTTGAAAAATCTCAAGGAACCCCTATTTGGCTGACACATATTAGGTTCGACAGGGGTCAGTCACAACATTTCACACTTCATGAGTCAACTCTATTTCCCACCCTCTACCCATGTATTTCTCTCCCATCCGTCTCACTAACTCTCCCCCCTACTGCTTCGCATGTATTTATCCCTTGCGTCTCACTCTTACTCCCTCTTTTCCTCACTCACTCCCTCCTGCCCCCCTCTCTTCTCTCACTTGCCCCTACCTCGCGTCAATTACCCCACTCTCACTCAATCCACCCTACAAAATACATACCCAAAAACCCCACCCCCAGGGGGGGGGGGGGTCTGTGGTCCATAGGAGGAACCCCTGAGACAGATTCAAGGAGCCCCAGGGTTCCACAGAACCCTGGTTGGGAATCACTGGTCTAGGAAGTATCAGAAATAAAAGCAACACGACCACAGTGAGAATTACTTTGCGCTGACACTCAAAATAAAATATTAGTTTAGTAAGGATGCAACGTTAAGTGCTACGTATGTAAATGGAAAGTATGTAAGAGAGTTGCCCTTGCGTCTTTGTTGTAGTGTTGTCACAAAATGACATTTGCTTTCATCGTTATTGTGGAATGCTAAAAATAGGATTTGCAACACAAAACTTACAATTTTTCTTTTTCTTGGCAGGCTAAATGGGAAACCGAGGACTGGCATGAAACCGATGGGCTGCGTTTTTATTTGCAAAGAATAAATACAATTATTTTTAACACTTTTTTTTCTCTCTATTTTGTAAAGAAAGATATTTAAAGATAACTATAATAAAGGTCACCATCTTTAAGGAAATGTCCTTGCTTATTCTGCCAGTGGTAATACTACATAACTGAGAATGTAAGTATTTGTAGGTGTGTACATGTGAAAGAAAGGAGTCATTGAAGAGGGAAGGATGGCTGCATTACCCTCGGGCAATATACAGACTCGTGTTCTTTGGGGGGGGGGGGGGGGGAGGAAATACCATCAAATGTTACACTTCCCAATGCTTTCTCACTCTGTCTTGGTGAAATCTTTTAAAGGAACCAACGATGTTGATACCCTATTTCCTTGAATAGCACATGTTAAGTTTGCATACAGTTTCTGTCCTGTGTATATAACCCAGTTTAGAAGGTGTGTGTGTGTGTGTGTGTGTGTGTATGTGTGTGTGTGTGTGTGTGTGTGTGTTAAAGCAGGAGTCTGATGCTCCTTTGTTTTTTCTCTCTACAAGATACTTGGCTAATTATTTTTCTTTTAACTTTTTCTTCATTTTGTATTCTGTATGATTCCCCTCTATTTTAGTGCATATCTCTTCGAATGTTAAAGATAATGCACAACATTACAAATAATGTCATTCCCATTTTAAATAAGCAATACAAATGCTTCTAAAAAATGGGAATCGGCGAAGAAACGGCTTTCCAGACAACACAGGACAGCTTTTCATCTCTTAAAGATGCATACAATCATGCCGGTTTGCCCTGGCAAAAGAACCCTCTATGAAGTGATTTTAACATAAATTATAAATGAAACTGGCATGTACAAC
The DNA here is from genome assembly GCF_040206685.1 of Ascaphus truei. Classification (NCBI taxonomy): domain Eukaryota; kingdom Metazoa; phylum Chordata; class Amphibia; order Anura; family Ascaphidae; genus Ascaphus; species Ascaphus truei. Next base: position 107,860,644 of record NC_134486.1, read on the forward strand.
ACACTTTCAACCGGGCTATGGGCTTGGGCTGTGACACTGATTCTCTTTATCCACTCGTTTTCAAAAACTGAAGAAGGAAGATGTGCCTTTTAGGTGGGAGGAGACTGTAGCAACCTATGTTCTCTATATGTTGTTGTTGTTGTTGTTTGCATTTTAGAAACTAGATGAGCTTTTGATAGGTTTGGGTTGTTGAATTACTGTAACAAACATTGAGATATACTGTAGGAAGCTGCCAGTACTTATTTGGCAAACCAGGGCATCTGAAACACTGCAGCACTGTACAGAATAATGATTAACAAAACAAGTGGAAGCAGTACAAGGAAGTGTATGATTCAGTTCCTGGGTATCTCTCATGGCCATGAATTCCTTGAGGGTAGACCATCCTGAAAATACACAAATATTAATGTTATGCCAGTAACATCTGCTAATAGCTAAATTTGTCTTGAAGCACGCAGGTTTGTAGTCCTCTTTAGAAAGTTTTTCTGCCGCAACATTTTACCATCCATGCAACAATTTACTGCTGTTCTCCTCGCTCTGGTCCTTTTTTTAAAAATTGGTGTATGTTGATGATTAAGGAAATCGAACCTCCTCCAAAGTAGCATTTTAACATATTGACATACCTAAATCAAAATACTGTAACACTAAATAAAATGTTACTATAAACTAGAACAAAGTAGGGTACCAGTGATACTCTGTAATGGCTAACTAGTGGTTACAAAGAACGCTAGCTTGTAAGATTACAAAGTTCTCTTCTACAGACACAATTATTATGCATGGCTCACATTCTAGGAAGACTGGATATGCAGGTATAAATTATTTTGGTACAACAAGATGCAAAGATGCAAAGAAGGAAATGTATATAGGCCAATAAAGGGTATCACTTCTACATTATTTGTTTCTGTGTACTGGCTAACATGGTACCATCTATATCACTGGGTTTAAACCTTTTCTACATTGTGCACCTTCTGCTATAAGATATTTATTCCGCAAGCACCTAATTAATACATTTTATTGCCTACTCATCAGACTATTAATAACAAAACGGTTTGACCGATTTCAGATGGTATAGTGTCTTTAGCAAGTGGGGGGAACATACTGTATGCTTAAGGCCCAAAACTGCACCTCTATGTGCGCAGACAGGTGGTGTAGCTGTCAATCACTGCTGAAGTTTCCAAAGTCACACCACACAATGCCTTGCTGTGCCAGCCACATTAAGGTGCAGTTTTGGGCCTTACTAAGTGTGCAGTAAGCACAGGCTTAAGAAACCCCGCTAATACTGCCTGGGGCACCTCACAAACTCTCCTATTGGGAATCACTGCTCTTTCTGTCAATATGAAACATAGCACAATGCACCACACACAAATAAAGCTGAAGAAACTGGCTCAACATTTAAAAGTAATAGAACAAGGTAAGAATCAATAATCCAGCCGCTCCATAATACAAAAATAGGCACTCACCAGCAAAAAAGAGGTTAAAAAAAGTATACTTTAATGAACTACATAAAAAACAAAAAAACAGACAGTACTAACTATCCCACGCGTTTCACGCCCACTATGGCGCTTTCTCAAGGAGTAACAAGGTGGGGGAGGTCCTGGGTATTTATGACTCTCCCCGTCATACAAGACAGCTGATATAAATGATTAATTAAATTTGTCTTGCAGAAAGAACAGAAAACAAAGAAAGAAAAAGGAAAGAAGAAAAGAGAAACAGAACAACCCACAATAAACACAGATAATCTGCAGGAGATAACCCACACAAAAGCAGCAAAAATTACTAAAACTGATGAAATAAACTTATGTTTTGCATAGATGGTGTCCTTATTGAGTAATAGAGCAAATAACACAATGAGAGACTAAGCTTGCAAATAAAAGTAAGCTAAACATACCAAGTTCCTCATATGACATAATAGTGTGACTACAGATACATCATTCATCAGAAACCGATGTAAATAATGCAATAGATCTAAAAATGATGTATCTGTAGTCACTATTATGTCATATGAGGAACTTGGTATGTTTAGCTTACTTTTATTTGCAAGCTTAGTCTCTCATTGTGTTATTTACTCTATTACTCAATAAGGACACCATCTATGCAAAACATAAGTTTATTTCATCAGTTTTAGTAATTTTTGCTGCTTTTGTGTGGGTTATCTCCTGCAGATTATCTGTGTTTATTGTGGGTTGTTCTGTTTCTCTTTTCTTCTTTCCTTTTTCTTTCTTTGTTTTCTGTTCTTTCTGCAAGACAAATTTAATTAATCATTTATATCAGCTGTCTTGTATGACGGGGAGAGTCATAAATACCCAGGACCTCCCCCACCTTGTTACTCCTTAAGAAAGCGCCATAGTGGGCATGAAACGCGTGGGAGAGTAGTTAGTACTGTCTGTTTTTTTGTTTTTTATGTAGTTCATTAAAGTATACTTTTTTTAACCTCTTTTTTGCTGGTGAGTGCCTATTTTTGCATTATGGAGCGGCTGGATTATTGATTCTTACCTTGTTCTATTGCTGTGTATGAGAATCTGCTTCACCACCGGGTGCCTGGAGGAGACACTTTCGGCAGCGTCAGGGCAGCTGCTGCAAGAAAGGGTGACCAAGGCGGCATATAATCGTGAGTAGAGGGTACTCCACGCCGGGCATAGCCAGGGATGGGGGACGTAGTGATTGCATATCACAATTGGCTGTCCCCACTGTGTTCTCTCCTTGTCACCCCCATCAATCTGCAATACAGAAAACCGCAGCCCCTTAATCCCTATTTTCCGGTGTCAACACCCATCATCATTTTATTACTGTCCGTAGGGCATCATTACAGACCTCCTGGAGCTTTAACACGGTTTTTTCTATGTTCAACATTTAAAAGAAATGCAAAACGGAAAACTCTCACCCTTAAAAGCCTCATGGTCAAGAATCCCACAAACACCCAGTGTGCCGAGCAACTATACCAGGGCATCAGAAAGTCTGCAGGACCACTTTCCATAGTGCACCTTGACTGAGATACAGTAAACACCTTTTAAAGTGTGTGTCTGTGTCTGTTCTTGCTTTTTGGTGTTTACAAACTGAAGCATTTGTTAAAAATACTTATAGGAATCAGATTTTTTTTTTTTAAACCAACCCACCACATCCGACCCTTAAACATATCTCGGCTATTAATTCCAAGTCACCAGGTTTTAGGAGGAGCGGCCCCTTTTAAAGGGTCATAAGTGGCTGGCAGTATCGCACTTCCCCTCCTTCCATCCCTTTCTCTCTATTACACTATCCCAGTGCCGCTATGTAATGGAAAAGCCTATTCAGCTCTCTTGTCCGCCATGTGGTCTGACACAGAATGGCACGCAGGTTTAAGAGTTGTGTTGATAGATTTCCCTGCCACTCCCAATATGTCCACTGTACGCTCACGTTTCCATGGCAACGCACTGAAAGGCAAAGGCGCGTGTTGATGACGCGAAGTAGGGACGGTCGAAGCGTTTGGATCCTAGCGACCATTTGCTTGTGTGCTGCAGGTATCTGTGCAGAGAAGGGGCGCACAAACCGGGAGAGCGATCTTCATATTGTGGCGCTGCACCTCCTTTAACCTTGTACTGTCACCTTATCATTCTCACACTGAGACCATGCACCTTCCCGTACCTCGTACTGACCTTCTGGACGTCTTTACAACTCATACTGTCACCCTGCACCCTCATATTCCTCATACTGTACCCGTGCGCTCCCTTTACTCATACTGTCACTCTGCACCTCATATAGTCACTGTGCACCGCCTTACTACTCATACTGTCACCCTGCACCTCCTCATACTGTCCCCGTGCGCTCCCTTTACTCATACTGTCACTCTGCACCTCATATAGTCACCGTGCACCGCCTTACTACTCATACTGTCACCCTGCACCTCCTCATACTGTCACTGTGCACTCCCGTACTCATACTGTCACTCTGCACCTCATATAGTCACTGTGTACGCCTTACTCCTCATACTGTCACTGTGCACTCCCGTACTCATACTGTCACTCTGCACCTCATATAGTCACTGTGTACGCCTTACTCCTCATACTGTCACCGTGCACTCCCGTACTCATACTGTCACTCTGCACCTCATATAGTCACCGTGCACCGCCTTACTACTCATACTGTCACCCTGCACCTCCTCATACTGTCACCGTGCACTCCCGTACTCATACTGTCACTCTGCACCTCATATAGTAACTGTGTACGCCTTACTCCTCATACTGTCACCGTGCACTCCCGTACTCATACTGTCACTCTGCACCTCATATAGTCACTGTGTACGCCTTATTCCTCATACTGTCACCGTGTACTTCCGTACTCATACTGTCACTGCACCTCATATAGTCACTGTGTACGCCTTACTCATCATACTGTCACCATGCACCTCCTTATACTGTCACCGTGCACACTCATATTCCTCATACTGTCACCCTGCACCTCCTCATGTTATTACTCTGCACCTCCTTATACCTCATATTGTCACCCAACACTTTATTCATACCGTCACTTTGCATGTTCTCGTACTGTGCAACTTTGATCCTTCCTTGAGCCTTACACCCTGCACCTCCTCTAACCCCATACTGTCCTCCCACATCAGCTGCACAGACCCGCATACAGTTACTGTTCCTTTGACACCCTGTTCCTTCCCCACCCACCCCACATTTTCTCTGTCTAATTTTTTCAATTCTCTTCTGTTTCATTTTGCCCTCTCGCTTCTCTTCCCCACTCTTCCTTTTTTCTTTTCTGGTTCAAGCACTGCGTCTCTCTCCTCTGCATCGTCCTCATTCTTTCCATCCCTCCCTTCTCACTCATCTCCCTGTCTCTTCCCTTCTATCACACAGCTGTTAAGATCTAGAGATAAACAAACCAATAAACAAAAGGCATTTTGTGACGTCAAAAATTGAGACTATTGAAACATGTCATACCATTGCTATTACTAGTGTTCAGATTAATTTATCAGTGAGTCTCAAGACAAATGAGTGAGATTTGACAGTACTTGTTTCTCTTCTCTCTTTTCACTTACATTTCTCTCTCCTGTGTCCTCCCTCTGTTCTCTCCTCTTTTCCCCTAGGTATATACGGTGGTATCCTTTCTTCTCTACCCCCAATCAATTCCGTGCGGTTTTCTGTCAGTTCTACTTACTCTCCTGGGCGGTGCTTCTTCCCTCTTTCTCGTGACGTGGTTCCAGTTTTGCAACATACAAGACGATGTCCGTCAAAAAGGCGAGAGGTCCATTACAAAACATACTGAGGGTGACCGACGACCTGAAGAGACGGTGGGTGGCGCCAAAATACAAACTGGAAGAAGTAGTAGCGAGAAGCCTGGGTGCTCCAGCCGATTGTAAACAGGAACAAAAATAGGGTGATGGCGGTCACAGCAACTTGGAGCTCAGCCATAAGGATAAAATCAGCTTTAATGAATTACATGCTGCACATCACAGAAAGACACTCTGACGCGTTTCGTCCCGAGGTGGGACTTTATCAAAGAGTAAAAGACCCAAATCACACAAACTCCCTTAAATAGGTGGTGACTCATTCCTATTGCACATTCTAAAGCAGAACCCTTCTGTTAGCAATCAGACAAGTGAACTGATTGCAGTTGATAGAATCTAACCAATCATATCAAGAGAGTCTACTGTATGTGAAACAAAACCAGACACGGTTAAAAATAAAACGCACATATATATATACAAAAACACATATTAAAAACATGAGAATAAATGATATGAAGCATGCAGAAACCACACCAGTGAAAACATGACTGTTACATATTACTCAGGGTTCATAGAATTGTACAGGTACAGTGTCTCCACTTTCGGTCTAGGACATTAGGTCGCTACCATTTTGCCGCGACCAAATCTCTGCCTGGCGTTTAGCTGCTACTTACCAGTCCCAGTCCATGTTTAAAAAAAAAAAAAAAAAAGGCTGGGGGAGGCAGCTCCCTTATCCGGGCCAACAACAGGGAGGGGGAGAGCCGGGATAAAGGGTGGGGGTCATGGCTTCCCCATGCAGCGCTGCTGACGGGGGGGGGGAAAGCTGGGACAAGTGTCCCATGTCCAGCGGCTCGGGGAGGATTTGCTGGCCTAGAGAGGAAGTTGACCCAAGCAAAAGTCGGGTCTAACATCTGTAAAAGTTGGCGGCCCGGAGTGAATGAGCCATAAGGTATCGTCTGACGCTGGAAGGTGTCTTGTGGAATAGCACCACATACTGAATATGGCCCTTATTATAACCTGGCTCCATGTCACCATGAGACTTGAGTAAAATGGTTTAAAAATAAAAGAACAAGAACTGGATCAATGTTTTAAGATGACCTGGAGTAAGGTCGGTAATACTGCAGTTTGGTGTCATGAGATAAATGGAAAAAAGGAACAGTCGTGGTTCAGAGACTTGAACACAGACTTTAGCGTCACCTATAATGTTTCTTTGTTAGTATTTTATATGCATTTCCATTTTTTTTAAATTTGTATAAAATCAAACATGACGGTTAATTTTGCATGCGGTTTAACCTGCGGTATAGTGTAGCAGAGGACATCCATATTGCAACAATACATGATAATACCTTTGATATTAAGGATTTGCTGCTTGTTGTATGTTTGCAAGTTCATTTAAATAAATGCCTAATTATCAAGCTAAGCCTTGTGCAATAACGAATTTCAGTATTGATCTGCAAAATTGAAACAACATATTTTAAAAGCTAATCAGACATTCTAGTATTTAACGTACAATGCAAATTTGATTCAAAGAAACCTATTCCCAAAGCCACACTAGCTTTTGTGTTGGTTACATAAACCAATGAGCTTTTTGATTGTGTAAATCCTGTGTGTCTTGTCTGATATTATGCTAATTGCGCAATAAATATAGCTGATCACATACCAAAGACATTACTGTGTTAACTTGTAATTGATAGATACCACATATTTAGTAATTTAGTGTTCGGGCGGCATGTCACGTGGTGGGTGTTGATTTTACGCAACACACTAATTCATTATAAATGAATAAATAAAGGATTTAAAAAAATCCATTTTGCTATTTATGAGTAAAAAGTTTTGAATGCATAGACTTTGCAAGGTTCATAGTATCTGTTTTGAAATGTCCTGTAGGCTGTAGCTATACTTTACTGTTGGTTATTAGGTAGGCAAGTAATATTTTAAGGTGGCTAAAGAATAGCAATACATTGATGCTCCGCAAAATAGTACTGTATTATCAGTAACGTGAACATTGTGCATGGATAATGTTGAACTTAAATCCTATTAGTTCCGTCTTAAATCCCCTTTGTCCTCAAATTTGTCAGGTTTATGTGATGATTATGCTTGACCTTCTTGTTGACTAACTTACATCAAAGGACTGGAAACCACTTCATTGGTGGCCTCACCTTATTTGAGAAGACATTCAAGTAACCTCTTAAAATGAGATCACAATTATCTGTAGATTCAAAGCACTTGTTAGATTTGAGGACTACGCAGATCAGCTATAAACAAAACAAATACGTGTCTTCCTAAGGCCTCGGGCATGGTCAGCGCTTACTCGCTGAGCTGTGCTGAGGCGCGCTTGTACTTACCTGTGAGCCCCTACAGCCGCAATGAGAGCGGCTTTAGTAGGGGCTCGCCTACGCTTCCGGAAGCGTAGGTCTTAGGTACATTTTAAAATCAATGAGGGCGAACCAACTCCGTGACGTCACTGGCCCGCCGACACGCTCCCGACACAACCCGGACGGCGCGCTGTCTAAGGCCAGGGAAAGCACCCACTTTCCCTGAGCGTCAGCGCGCCTCCGCACGCCAGCAGGAACCTTGGCTGAGGCCTCGGCCAGGCTCCCTGCTGGCGTGCTGATACGCGCAGAGGCTCAGGGAAAGCGGGTGCTTTCCCTGGCCTTGCGGTTGCTTACCGCACGCGCCGTCAGGGGGCGGGCCGGGGGCGGGCACGTCACTGGCCGGGGGCGGGCCAGTGACGTCACGGAGCTGGTTCGCCCTTATTGGGCGAACCGCTCACGTGACCGGCCTGTCGCGCCGGCAAGCGGGGGAATTTTAAATTCCCCTAAGACCTGCGCTTCCGCACGCTTGCAGAAGCGTAGGTGAGCCCCTACTAAAGCCGCTCTAATTGCGGCTGCAGGGGCTCAGTGCTGAGCGGGAGCGCGAGTTAGCGCGCTTCCGCCAGCAAGCAGGGAACATGGCCGAGGCCTAATACAGCGAAGAGGAGAAAATCGAAAGTCAAGATAAATTACATTGAAGTAGTTGTGTTTTTGTAGGAAGAAAGGTGGCAGAACCATAAGCAAAGAAAAAAATTGTATTTATATTTACCCCACAATAAATACCGGTAATAGTAAGGTGTTTTAACAGTAATCATGTAAGTAAGACCAGCCAGACAGGGAGAAGAAAGTAAGCAATGCAGTAAAGTGTAGCTGATATTCTTACATTATGTATGTATGTATGTAGTCATTCAACAAATGGTGCGTCTATATTGCATTGTTTAACTTTTTTAATACGTGACCGGGAGAATTGCTTTAGTCATCCAGTGTTTTTCGGCTCAGACCTAGAGTTAGCCTCGCTGGCTGGAATGCAATCATAGTTACATAGTTACATAGTAGATGAGGTTGAAAAAAGACATGGGTCCATCAAGTTCAACCTATGCAAAATTTAGACAACATATACTTTATCCTATATGTATACTTACTTATTGATCTAGAGGAAGGCGCACAAAAAACCCCATTAAGGGGAAAAATTAATTCCTTCCTGACTCCAAGAATTGGCAATCGGATTAATCCCTGGATCAACATCCTTCCCATGTATACTTATTTGGTAAATCCCTGTATACCTTTCCCATCTAAAAAGATGTGCAACCTTTTTTTGAACAATCACATTCATTTTTATCATCAAATGGAGTCAATGTTATTTAGATTCCCATGCCATTTTATTTTACATTCCCAGGACCTATATAAATACTTTTTTGTTATTGTAAACCATGGATACGAAAACCTGTATGCAGATTAGTTGAGCACGTAGCCTAAAAATAACACAGATACAAAATGTAGTTCAGTCTACAAACTATTTCAAGTATTGTTCAGGGTGTGACGTTTCGGAGGAAGTTACGGCCTAGTGACTCATGGTTGTTTATATGATACTGGGAGTGTAGGGTGTATTGAAAACACACAACCCTTTCTGAAAGCTGCACACCAGCCCTGGAAAAAATGCTTTTGGAAATCCTTAAAACTCGATTAGTCTCATCCCATTCATCATCAAATCTTTTTCAGCAACATTAGTACATCTTGCGTGTGAGTAAATGAACAGGTTGGATAAGCGCAACAAGATTAGAAACGCATTTAAAAACAGCTTTCATACTAAAAAGGTCAGCGAGGACATTGATGAAGCAACCTTCATCATGAAACGTACTGTATCCTCTCTGTGAGAAATAATGCACCGTGAGTGTGAAATACTTAGCATGTACAATACACTGAGGGTGGACTTCTGTTGGAGGGAAATGGTTTATGCATTTGATTTTGAGACTGAGAACCTCAAGTTAGGGATCTTCATTTTTTCTTAATTCGTTGGGATTTTCATAAATATATAAACACAAAAATAAAGAATAGTGTGTGTGTGTGTGTGTATGTGTATAGTATTTATAATTTTGTATACTGTATACACATACAAATGTAGCAGGTGTTATTACGCCCGTTAATAATGCACAAATAAATGCGTTCCCAAGCTGTGTACTTGTTTTAAAGTAGGTGGTCGCCAGGCGGTATCCGTAGGCCAAAATAAAGCCGTAACATTATCGGCTGTGGCTTCCTATTGGACAATTTTGTATGTATACATACCATTGTATCAGGTGTTATTACGCCCGTTAATGCAGCATAAAGCATGGAAGAATGTGTTCCCAATATATTTGCTGTACCAGTGAAGGTATTGGGTTTAAAGTTCCTTGCTGGCCGCCAAATCTGGTGATTTATCTGCAGGCCATTAGGAAGCTTGAACATGATCAGTAGTGGTTTCCTATTGGACAATAACAGTAACCATGTTGTTTTTTTACACTAGGAGCATTGGTACAGATAACAGAAAGTATTTGGGGGATCCCCAGAACTGAAAATAGCTTGGTCTAGCACCAAAGGCCCCGTGGTTTAGTTATGTAAATAAATAAATGTAAAATTGTGCTGCGATTGCTGCTTTAATGTACGTATCAATATTGTAAGTAATCATTTTTGACCAAAATAAAGGCAGGGCGATTTTAACTCTGAAGTTTGCTTATTTATTGATGGGACTTTTAGTATTTATCTGTACATTGCACTATATTCTACTGTATCTCTTACAAGCACAAATCATACAATGAATGGCTAAGGAAGTGGTAGAAAAAAAGATCACATTGTAACTATATCTTTGGTTACATGTGCTGTGATTATTCTATTTTTTTAGTTTGATGATTTACTTCGTGAGACATTAGACAAAGATGTTCTGGAGCCTGCAGCCAAGAATGAATTTTACCAGAGGTAATGTAATTTCACTAACATCTGTCTTCCTTCATTGCAATTTTATCTGTGTGAAATTAACTCATTCACTGCCACGGGCCAGTCACACATGACAAAGTTGTTCAAGCAGCTGTCCCAGTTTTTTTTTTAGATCTGAGAGGTTTCTTCCATGGTATATAGAACCAATATATTCATATCACTGTCTCTTTGCCGTGTAGGTGTATCCAATTAAAGAACTTGGTTGATGAAAACAGGGAAGCTCTTCACAAGTTAAAAAAAGTAAGTGATGTATGGAGATTGCCCTAACGAATATGAAAATGCAGAAATTGTCATTTTAGACTTCCCCCCCCCCCTTCCTCTTTTACTACCAGAATAGGGAAAATAATTCAGAAAAAAATGTATAGATGACCATAGTTCCTACAAGAGAGGAAAAAGTCCCCAATGCTACACCCATCTTGACAAATTGTTTAGTACATTACAATGTATTTTATCTATATTCGTTCGTCATAAATATGGGCCATTTAGTTCAATGCTTTGACAAAATACTTTAAGCTTACAACCGCGTCACGGTAACCTCAATTCAGTAGGTAATAAAATTCCAATATTATACTGTATTGTGTATTTCTTCCACTACATAGAGAAGAGGAAACAACACTGCAGCTAATAGCATGGGGTGTGTGACATGCATGCGGGGCCCAAAGGGTTAAAATTTAAGAAGCACTATATGTGCTATGGTGGTTAAAAACTAGAAGTGCCCTGATAATTATAGTGGGATAAAAAACAATGTATATTTCCTATGGCTTGTAGCAGCAACAAATGCATATCCGCATATCCACATATCCACCCTCCCTGGGTAGCTTAAAAAGCTATTCATTCATATGTGTGTTCCAGGACCCACTGATTAAGTGGGATGGGTCTATTTACACTTCGACAAAGTCTTAATACAGTAATCTCAACCCAACCCCACTACATTGTGTTTGTGTGTGTATAATATATATATATATATATATATATATATATATATATATATATATATATATATATATATATATATATATATATATATTACACACACACACACACACACATACACACACACACACACCAATGCTACATCCTCAGTAAATATTTTGGCCAAAGTATTGAACTAAGTGACGCATATTTAGGAAGAAAGAATATAGATAAAATACATGGTCTTGTACTAAATGATTTGTCAAGATGGATGTAACATTGGGGCCTTTTTGTCTCTTTTTGTATACATAGTTTTGTAGGGGAAGTGAGCTCTGGCACTTTTTTAGTGATCTACAAGGACCTCCACGCAGCGATGTCTGAAATTATTAGGAATTGCACTGGATACTAACGGAGAGTGGGGAAGGGCTTTTTTAGCTACATTTATTTATATATAGCTAAAAAAAAATGTAGATGTCAATTAATTTCCATTTACCTTTTTTTTTCCATACAAATCCCAAAAATTACAACTAAAGTAGGTATGCTTTAAGAAAGAAATGAAGATTACTAAATATCTTAAATTATATATTTGAAACGCAGCATTGTGCTGATTTACTATTCAGTGACACCGAGCAAAGAATGTATATTTGTGAGACTCTCGTAGTCCTTATTAGAGAAGGACATGTAAAAACAAATATAACGAGTGTCCCCCTCCCATTACATATTCCAGTTATGCTATAGGAAAAGTTTGGGAAGTTTTTGCACTTTTGTATAGAGTTTGGTGGTAGAATTTGGTTAGTCTTCATACAAACAAAAATACTTCATGATGTAATGTTTAACATAAAATACATGTAGCAGGTTCTGTGCAGCTCAGTTTCTTAAGCCACAGGACCTCCCCTCCTGCATTGTCTGTTTCTCTTTATCTCCCTTTGTCAGACTGATGAACCTGCCCCCGTAGGGAATTACGAGCAGAGGAAACAGGATGAAGAAAGTCGCTTGGTAACACTGTCCCACCAGTTGCAGAAGCTCACAGACACTCTGGCACAGGGAGATGCAGCCCTCAAGTAAGTTGGGTAACGTGACTTACTAAATTGGCATATTTAAAGGTGCAATCCAAGCCATCGATTTTTTTTCTTTTGGCTATTTTTTTTTAACCATAAGATTGAGGCAGAGGGTCTCTGGAACTGAACTTCATTAATTTCAGCTCCGGGGACCCCCTTCTTTCAGAGATACCTCCAAAGGGGCTGCCGGTATCTCGCTGCTTTTCAAAGCTTCTGTGTCACGCGAACCAATAAGAAGCCACACCAATGATGTCACGCCTTCCTATTGGCCCGCTGGGTGCGGAAGCTTTGCAAAGCGGCCATTACGGGATCCGTGGTAGCCGAGGAGACTGGCTACCGACACCTACTATGGAGGTATGTATCTCTGGAAGCAGGGGGGTCCCTGCAGCTGAAATGAACGGTGTTCAGCTGCAGAGACCCCCTGCTTTAATCCTATAGGGGAAAAATTAGCAAAAAAAATCGCCGGCTTGGATTGCCGCCTTAGTAGCTAAATGTAGATAACTGACACCTTTTAGTAAAAAATCAAACAAATGTAAGTAGTGTTCATTTGTTTTCCAACTTTAACAAATTATTTGTAAGGTTTTTACATTCTTTATATATCGTCTGTTTGTTAGTCTCAAAGTAACAGGTACATTGTTTGTTTTGTTATTTATGTGTAAAGTTACTATGATGGCATCATTAGTCAAACGGACAAACATAAGTAGCTGATTTGCATGAAATTCGTCAAACCTGAAAAGAGTTAAACATCTTCATATTTCACCGAATACAAAGACATAAAAAGTCTGGACACCAATTCTTATGATACATTGTTTGCTTTTTTGGGGAACTGATACATATACGTACTGCTACTTTAAGAGTGGAACAAAAGTTTCCTGTCAACATCATTTTCCTTTTAAATAAATAACAAATAAATAAAAAAAATACCATTGTTTATTTCTTGTGAGTAGAGACAGGACTTCTGCTGGTCGCCACATAGAGGAAGCCAGTGATACTGAAGAAGAAAGTGAAGAAGGGGGTGACGAGGAGGAAGAGGAGGAAGATAACGAAGAAGAAGAAGAAGAAGTAGAGGAGGAGGAAGATGAAGATGAGAATGCTTTAGATTCAACCATCAGAGAGTTTATCACCCTAGGAGATTTCCATGCTCAGCAGAAAGAGGATTTGACATTTCATGTAAATGATTTCCTTTTTTTTATTTATTGCAATTGCGTAACCCTGTTTATAGCTCATTCAGACTTTGTTTGGTTCCCGTGTTCTTTTAAACGGCATTTTAGGGATGCTCTAAGACCAGTCATATTTCATCACTTACACTGAGATGAGACCCAAGTCTCCCACTAGTGATCTAGTGATATAAGGACACGGAGTTCAATAATACAGGGAATTGTTTTTTTGTTTTTTTTAAATGTTACTACTCATTCTTTTTTTTTTTTTTAATATCTATTGTCATTTAACATTCTTTGTCTGTGTGTTGTCCCAAAAGATGAAATCTGGTTTTATTGACTTATTTGACATATTTTATTACGGGGATACCACTATGTGCCCCAGTGTATTGTTTCTTATAAAAGTAGGTTTCCCATTCAGGGCTGGAACACATTTCTAGTAGGCCTGTGTGTAACTAAAATTAGCCCAAACTCCACATTTTGCTGATTTAAAAAAAAAAAAGAAAAGACAGACCTCCTTGGGGCAAAGAAAGTGAAAAAATAATAGAATAAATTATCATGAGTAGCATTTTAAGTGTAACCCAAGGCATGTTTGAAAATCTTTCTCTGCGTGCGTTTCCTGGTTACTCCGTCCAAATAAATACATGTTATGCAACTATGTTGTGGAAAACGGTAAAACAATGTAATTGTTAGGTTTACTGTTAAACATTACAGTACTGAATTACAACAGTTTTTTTGATTTATTAGTAGTTTATTTTTTGATTTTGTATATGTCTAGAAAGGCCAAGTGTTGCAGATTGTGGATAAAAAACCCGATGGCTGGTGGATGGCTCAGGATTCCAACGGAAATAAGGGTCTTGTTCCAAAAACATACCTAGAGGTGAGTTTATGCACTTATTTCAAATGTGTATCATCCCCGGGTGAACTAACAGTAATTGGAATGAACAATAACTAGTACAACTCCCAGCACCCCATGCTGCCGAGTAAGAGGTTATTTCCGGGACTGGCACACACTAGTAGAGTTGCTAACTGGATAACTCCTGGCTGATGCAGTAGTTCAGAGTTTTTAAGGCTCTTTTTTCTTAACAGAACGAAAGGGTACAAATGACTAACTGTGTTAGAACCAACGAAAACACACACACACACACACACACACACACACACACACACACACACACACACACACACACACACACACACACACACACACACACACACACACACACACACACACACACACACACACACACACGTAAATTGAGCTGTTCCATCACCAGATGTCCAGTTGACAAACTTGGAGACCACTGGTCTGATGGTTAGGAAACACCAGTGGTCAGAGATACTCAACCTGTATCACATGTATATCTTCCAATGCCTCTGTTTTCCTTTTAATAATAGAATGTCTAACTTTATTTTCTAATTTCTGTCTCTCCGTACTTTGCAAATTCAAGTGGAGCAGGAAAAAACTCCTTTGTGTGAGAATAAATGTACAGCTGGGAAAGCAGCTGTTCTGAGGTTATTAGATGAGCAGAGATGAGACACGCACAATAGGAAGTGTTGAATGCATTTGCATGTGGACATTTTTACCTTCTACTTTTTTCAATGTTATTTAAAGATATTAAACCCCCCCCCTCAAAAAAAAAACACACACCATGGTGTGAGTGAGTGATTGATGTATCCAAAGCTAAAGCTAAAATGGTGGCACATTAATCATGCAGTATGCTTCTTACAGAAATGAAAAATGTTCTACTGCAAGTCATTAGATGTTTTGTTTTTTATGAAGTCGAACTAAAATAAATAAATAAATAAACCACAGAACTGATAACATTGACAGGTGACCGCAGTATGGATATTGCGAGTCACCATGAAACATTTGAACTGAAAACCAAACTATCCAGATTGTCTTGAAATCTTTCCCTGCCAGAAGGGCCCGCCTACTGGCAGTAAAACGGTAAATCTGGATCTCAATGCGTAGTTTGTTGTAGCTTTATTTTGCATTATTACTGACAGGCCTACAAAAGAGGCGAACAAAGTCCAGACCCCAGCGAGGAGGAAAGCGAAGATGATGGGGAAGAGACCGCTGATGAGAAAGAGATCACTAAGCAGAGGTATTCTGATTCAGGGTATTTAAAGATGTACAGTATGGTTGTTTAAACAGTTTTTTTTTCCAGTTTTACCTTCATGTTTGTTAGACAGGGGAATTCAAATTATGCACGCACACACCTACTACAGTCATTCAAGAAGATTGCTTAGTCTGTCTATGTCAAAGTCTGTCTCAGACAAATTCTGTAATCTCTCCTATAGCAGTCAGTCTTTGTGGTCATGATTGAGGTCAGGGCTTTTCCTGCTTTCCTAAATATTGGTGTCGTCATTAATTGGGGGATATCCAAATGGCAGGCCCCGCAGTTTGGCAACAACTGTGCTGTGCACGCAGAGAAATAAAGCAATGTGAGTTAATAAGATGGCACAACCAGAGAACATGCAAGACAATGTTGGGATGATTGAGGTAGCATTTTTCATTTAAGAACAGAAAGATCTTAAGAGGTTTTTCATTAAAGTGCAATAGTGCAGATCATTTTTTATGATGGGCATCATTTCTTCCACTACATTTTAGGATTGTTGTGTCATATTGGTGTATCCATACTAGTGATATTATTAGGCTTTTCTAGAAGACTCATAACTGGACATGTCATATTTATGATTACAATCATTAAAAACTTGACAGGGGTCTTCTCACCATACCACTGAAATACCACCACCTGATGACTTGTGCCATGTAAGCTAAAGTCACCAAATTCATGGCCAGGCTCTTTGTGAGATATTGTAAGATGTTCATTCCCTTTTTTTCCTAGTGATGAAGAAGTATTGTGTAACATACAGTAGGGAATGTTAGGGAATGTAGGTCTTGCTACAATTTGTTCTAATACCATTTTTGTTTTAACAATAGCTCTGCAACAGATTCTATTTCTCAGTTAAGCTCTGCTAAGAAGACTCAAGAGGTAAGCAGAACTCCATTTGAGTTATCGGTTTAGTTAAATGAATATGTTTGAATTGAAAACCATTTTGTGCTGATGTTTAAGATGAATACAGTACATCTACTTCTACTATCATCAATCAATAATGCCTACTCTGCTTTATTGACACGAAATCATTTAGGGCAATGAGATTCACTAACAAACAGGGAGATTGATTTATTTATATTGCAGCCTCAATCATTGTCAAGGTTTAAAAGCAGCATTAAGGCCCATATTTTGTGCTCTTCCATTTATGTCCCATTCACTAGATTGGGCGGTAAGGTGTCTTCCGGTGCTGGAAATAGTACTGCTTACTAAATATGCCCCCAAATGCTCTAAACGCCCAAAACACATTGTTAGACCTGACATGTAACTCGCCCCCAAAAACTGTTCAATGTTTTTTGGACTCCTCTTGAATGGGTTATATGGCGTTATGCACAATAAAAGGTTTTTACCCACTAAGTTAAAGAGTGTTTTAAAAACTACTTTTGATTTTTTTCTCTCTAGTAGAAAATAATATTGTGTAAAGGAGAGTCAGGAATATAATTTGTGCACTTAAGTGGTATGTCTGTATATCTATCGAAAATCCCACTCTACACACTACACGTTTCCATGTTAACTGATCATCATGTTCATTGGAAGCTCCTCAGTTACAGATGATGGATAAATGAATTGTTACAGAATTTTGTCACCTGAAGACTTTTTTTTTCACATGTGTAACAGAGCCACTTCAAATGAATCAAATGATCAGTTAACATGGAATGTGGAAGCTAAGCGTGCCCTGCTACCCATACTTTTATGAGATTTTCTCTAGATATTTATTTTCTGTAGCCCTAGAGGCAGGAAGTGTGAAATATCGATAATTACAGCAGTCACGCTTGTTATAAACTGTCTTCCACAACTTTCCCCTGAGCCTGAAAATCCGCTTTATTCCCTTCAGCTTCAGAAGGAAAAGCAACACTTACTTTGTTATTTGTTGCCGGCCCCATTGTTAGCAGAAGGGGTTGAGATGCAGCATGTGGCTTTTGCTGCACAGTGGCTTATAGTATGTTAATAAAAGCACCATTTTTAGCAGATGAGGGCAACTGATGCTTTGACCACCCTGGGCACAATACCTGCAGGGTTCCGGCCTTCTACGCTGGCACAGCTTTTGGAGCTAGGTAAGAACGCTTCAATCATTACCAAGGAGGCTCTGTTTATCACTGCAGATTTCTCTCGAACATTACGTACTCCGCTTTGCTCAATGTTGAGAACATCCAGGGACACAGCTTACTGGACCCTCTCCTTGAGGACCACCATGCATATTGGGTTTTAAGAGTGACAAATACATTAACAAACACGTGAATGTACTTCATTTATTTATGAATAGGATAGTCATTGGTAGCAAGTGATTTGAAAAATAAAATAAAACAAATTGAAAAAGTTGATTTAAAAAATAAATGTATTTGATGTGCGCTAGATGAGTACAGATTCCTAAAACAGACCCGTTTTGATGTGAAAAACACAAGTGACAGCTGCTTCCGTTGCATTTATATGGAAGCGTCATCCTTTCTTGTATGTACTGGGGAAAATGGGCAACATTGTGTGGCAGTCACTGATGTACAGTATTGTTGCTGTTGTATCATCAAGTTGTCATCTGGTACAAAATGGATGGAGAATTTAAGGAATCAAAAAAACAAAACAACAAAGCGGATAGAAGACTGACAGTGAAATAGATAGAAATTGCAGGATTGAGTTGTAAACATCTTTCTTTAACCCCTTCTGTATCCCAGCTGTGTGCAATATTTGATTGCTCATAGGCTCAAGTGCACAACGGAATAAAGGGCCATATTTTCTCCATATGATAGCTTCCATGCTGTATACTCCATACAAAAAACCTGCTGGGTCAGAAGAGAACTTACAGCACATTCACCTGAATGAACTGTCATGTGCTATATTTACTAGGCAATGAAAGGTGTCTTGTGGTGTAATATCGCTTAGCACTAAGTAGATGTGGCCATCGGTCAGAATATGAGCAGCGAGAGGAAATGAAACAATTGGAATATAGTTGTGGCGCGTCCCAGGCCAAAAATTGAACCAAAATGTCTTTTCTTTTCTCATAGGTAAACAATATAGAGCAAGTATCTACCTCCAACCAAAGCTTACCCCTTCACAGCTGGCTTTTAAGGATCTGATATGGGACCCAGAGAAAGGTGGTGTAAGTAGAAGATGGGTTTTTGTAGGGTTTACATGAATGTTTGTTTAGGTTAAATTGCATATGGTACATTTATCATGTTTTTTAAAAACTGCATTAAGACCCAAACAGATTTGATATTTTTTGTTACTTTCTTTTGTTTGTTATCAGTTACTGTATCTATAAAAAGTACAAAACGTTTAATGCAATAAATTACATTTTTAACACTTCTTATAAATAAATATCTTTGTTTTACTTAACACCATTCACCACTGTCTGTCCATTTTCTATTACTTCCCATTGTTTAATTACTCTATATTTCTCTTTTTCTCTAGTCTAGATTATCTCTAGATTTCTCCATTCATATGTTCTCTTCAAGGTTCTTCTGTTCTTTTCTGGGTTCCTTTGTTCTCTTTTCGCTGGTCTCTTAGGGTTCCTCGGTTTTTTGGGTTCCTTTGTTCTCCGAAGATTGCTCAGTTCTTTCCAGGTTTGCTAAATTATTTCAGCTTTTCTTTTTCTTCTGTTTTTTTTCCCCAGAGCTCCTCTATTCCTCTGTTCACTCCAGGCTCCTCTTTTATTTTTCTGTAGTCCAGAGGATCCAAACTCCAGTTCTCAAGGACCACGAACAGTGCAGGTTTTAAGTATGTCTCGGCTTGAGCACAGGTGGTCCAGTCACAATGATTGGGCCACCTGTGCTAATGAGAGGGTAACCTTAGAACCTGCACGGCTAGGTTAGGCCCCCGCTGCAGCCGGCGGCGCGTGACCGCGTGCGCGCCTCTGACCAGCCCCTTACCTCCTCCCTAGCTGTCCCCGTTGACGTCTCGATTCCTGGCTCACTGCATACTGTGACGCGTCAGCCAGCAGGGGATACAACAAGATTGTGTTCCCGTGCGGCGACGTGTCACATGGTGCGCCAGGGAGCCAATCAGAAAGACTGATGGGTGGAGAGAGTTTGGAACTGTGTATTTTGACAACAATATACAATGTATTTGTTTCTCCAGCAATGAAAGGATTAGATGGCGTTAAATGTCTCTCTGTAAAACTTGTGCTATACTGTTGCCAATGACTTGAAAACCCCTCATGTTATCCAATGGGATACATCAGATGATTTTGTTACACTTCTTTTGTAGAAGGGAGACCTTCATAAGAATCTCTCTTTGATTCAGTTAATTAAAATTAGTCTATTCGAGCTACTTATCCGGTCACTCACTATGTATATTCAGGTACTAACCAGCAAAGCATGCACGAGTCAGGTGGTTCATTCCTTCACTGCAGGATATTTCCCCTGCTACGGAAGGATTTGTGTATTGTATGGGGGGGACACAGAGTGGCACGGGGGAGAACGACTGTATGGGGGGAGGCAGAGTGGCATGGGGGAGAGGGACGGCCCCCCGTCATGGCCGCGCCTCCCCCCCATGATTGCCACTCCCCCCGTCATCGCCGCGCCCACCCAACCCATCTTGGCCACGCCCCCCACACCAGAAAGAGGTACCTGCAGATCACGGGGGGGGGGGGAGGAGAAGGGGGAGCAGGGAAAAAAATATGCGCACCCCTGGCTTAGGCTAAGCTTGTTGTTCACACTTACCTTGCAGAGCATTCTTCACAATCCTGAAGGCAGATTGCCCTCTCCCTAGGCTTTTTGTATCATACTGTTCTGGAGGAACAAGATGGGAGGACCATCCCAATGTCGATGGAAAATTGGATTTCAGTCTTGGTAGCTAATGTTGGGCAAGGGTGTATTTCTGGCATATGCTTTTGCTGCAATCTAGGTATCGCCTAGGTTTTTTTTTAGCCCGGTACAATGCAAATTCGTCAGGGTAGCCAGCATGGAAGAGGGCAGGGGAAACAACACATTAGCAAAAACACCTCAACGCATCCCACATGCTCTTTTGTTTCTCCTCCCCTGATAAAGTTCCCGCGTGAAGGAAAACGTGTAGGGCGTCATGACTCGGTGATTCAGGAAGTAGAAAGAAGTAGCGCCAGCAATCTGTCGGCTTTGTTTTGCCAGTTAGTGAGGGATATTACAGTCGGTTCTATAATTTAGCATCTAGCACTTTGAGTTAGCGCTATTCATCTCTGCCTACCTAAGATTTTAGATGCAGACAGAGATCTTTGCAATTAGCAGCTATTACAGCCGTATATTTGGGATCATATTCGTCTGCAGCACTAACTCTATCTCTATGTACATGAATGACAGCTCAAACACTAGCAACTAGCGCTCACATTGATTTGATTGATGCAGCCAATAAAAGAACCCCCCCCCCTAAAACAATGGGGAAAAAAGAGGGGGGTTCTTGCCTTTGGCATTTAACAACCATTTCTGGGGTCTCTATTAGAGACCCGATTGCTCTGTCGTTCTTACCTTATGTTTAATCTGAGCAGCACTGTTTGTCATCGCAATCATGTTATTTTATTATTCTACTGTGTTTACCTCATTTTAATAGTATGCAATAAATGTTCTGTGTTACATAGCCCAGGGTGTGCTCCATTAGGGCATTCTTCATTAGAGGAAGCTGCTATTGTTTTTCAGCGACTCGCTAATTCTGCTGTTGTCTTTTTTTTTTTTTGTTATATTTCACCTCTATTTTCTTCCTTTTTTTAAAAATTTTTGAATTCCCTTTCATTTTATACTTCCTTTTTGTCACTCTTGAGAACTCGGTGCTTATAATACAATGAATTAATCTGAACATAATTCAACCGCTGGGACAACTATGAACCCATCATAAGAATGATGATACTACCTAATACTTAAAAAAAAAGATATATTTTTTAGAAGAATGTGTGCCTTTAAGGCAATTGCAACCACTTGAGCAAAATTCAGATTTCATCAAGCGGATAAAGGTGGCTATGCCTGATACCATTGCTACGAAGGTTGGATATTAAGTCTCTGCAATCTGAGAAGAGATCAAGATAACAGGCAAGTTTGGATTTGGAAGGTATTTCCCCTGAGGAGTGAGAGCAAGAGATTGCTTATTCGTCAGAACAAGAGGCTAATTTAAAAATGGAGCTTTCAGTACAGATTTAATGGAAACATTGAACAAATCTATCAGTGTTGCTATAGTAATCATGGATGTGAAGTGAATCATCTTGTTTCCCTTTAGGACTTCACATTTGAGGGTACACAGAAGAAACATCGTACTTCTCATGCACGCAAGGAAATTATGGAGATTCTTGCCAAGTAATGGGTTAATTCAAGATGCCATTTAAGGATGTATTACTTCACTTATGAGGATGCAACATTTTGGAATTAACCTTCGAAGGTGTACCAGTTTCAAAGTTAACTTGTTATATCATTCAGCAGCAGGTGGAACTTCTGAAAGGAATCCATTGGATAGAAGTGTAGTGTCATTAAAAACTGATGCATCAGCTACACATTTCCATAACCTCAGTATTCAGCGCTCTGTTTCTTGTGACAAAGATATTCATGAGTTAATAAAGAGACCAACTCTATTAGGCATCGTCCAGGGTGCAACCGAGCGCCCTGGCGATTCCTGGCCAGCTAGTTGCATACGTGGGGGGAGGGGGGGCGCGTGTCGATGGGGCGCAGCCATAACGTCACGGAGTTGGTTCGCCCTCATTGGGCGAACCGCTCACTTGACGCGGTAGAATCAAATGTTTTTGTCTCTGCATGCAGCTGAGCGCTGAGCGCTCATGCTGCACAGACTCATTGCGATCATGAATTTGATCGCGGGTCGCATGAGCGGGCAAGCGCGCTCAGCTTCACCCTGGACGCGGCCCTAAGGTTGCTGGCAGGAAGGCAAAGGGCAATCAACTACATTGTGCAGTATGTCTGCATGTATATATCTCTTTTTATAGCACCAACCAGGTAGGTAGCTCTTTTCAATTTTTGCAAACCTTACAATACAGGGAGTATTACAGAAAAGATATGTGCATCAAGACATAAATGTAACATTGGGAGAAAGGAGTCCCTGCCCAGAAGAACTTACAATCTAATCAGCAAGTGTGGAATAGAGCTACGTCCAACACTGCACTGCGGATTTGGAGGGTCAGAACTTGGAGGGGAGATGACTTTCCCCCACCTCCAGGACCTGACCTAGGTGCTAGCCATGGATATGTCAGGACATCCACAAAAGGGCCATGATTTTAGCAGCCACGATTTAATTAGCAGTTTAAGATCTCCCAATATTTGAGATCAGGTGCTGCTGATTCATAGTCTGAAAATAAGTTATTTGCAGTTCAAGAATAAGTTACTTCCCTTTGAGGGGGGGGGATACTATATTTTTTTCTGAGAATATTTAATTGTGAAGTTATGTGGGTAAATGAAGTCTGTTTTGTACCAGGTTTTTTCCAGGAAACATTTTTTTGACAATCCTGTAGATATGGAAGAGGTTATACTAGATACAGTAATGACAATGGTTGGTTTAGCTCGTTTTTTTAAAAATCTTTGAGGAAAAGAATCAAATATGCATTCTACACAAGATAACCAATCAATGAAGGTCAGTGGTCTTTAGTGTCGGATTACGTATGTAGGGTCCACCAAGGAACATGTTTGGTGGGCCTGTTAGTGGAAGAAGCGAGGGGGGAGCTGTATGCGAGGGGGTGGGTGGATGCCGACAACTCTTTAGTGGAAGAATTGCCTAATTTTGCTGTAGGATTCAGAGAACATTAGAGGCTTTGGTAAATCAGAAAGTGATCTGGCTATGCGTTTAGGCTTAGTCATCTTTCCTCCAAAAACTTCTTCGGAACTTTTCTAACCTGAAAGAATGCAGAAGAACTGTGACCTTTGAAAAACAGAATTGGAAACTTCTGGTATTAGGAAGTAGTTACCTGTTATGTAGGTAGAAAAGGTACGCCCAGAAAGGAAAAGGCATCTGTTCAAAAATATTTCTGAAGAAGTCATCTTCTGAAGGGTTTTAAGCTTTTCTAGACATTGCACAAGTGAATTTGTTGCTCTAGAACAGGTAAAATTTGGGTTCCCTCAGATTGGTCTGAAATGCCATAGAACCAGGTGACTTTTTTCATGTCGATAGATTAAGATACCTATTTGAGCATGTTTCCCCCCCCCCCCCCGACACATTCTTTTTTTCCTCCTATAAGACATGTGTTCGATTTTTAAGACTGGGTACAGTATTGCATTTTCTAAGGCGATGAGAGAGAAAATCATATTAAAAGACATCTGTTGCAAGATCTGTAATAGTTAATATTTCTCATGGAGGCAAATGAGGTGTCTGAATACAATCTCGTTCTGTGTAATGCGTACGAGGAATGCACATGAGGTCTCATCTTGCAAATGTTTTGGCAATGAGAATAAATTGCAATATTTCAGGAAGTTTCATCTTCAAGATCAATTGCTAATAGCAACATTTTTGCATTTTTGTTTGGGTACAGCATGACTGTTTTGTCTTAGGCTGCCGCCATTGTGCGCACGATGGCGCATGCGGCACCAACAAAATACAGCACCACTATCAGGCCGGCCATAGTGTGCGCGACGGTGCGGCAAGATTTGGAGGAGTCAAATAATTTAGTTTTTTTTTTTTGCACGACAGCCGCGTCAGCTGAGTGTTTGAGCCAATAAGGGCGAACCAGTGTGGTGGCCACGGATCGCTTGGGTGACAGGCGCGCTCGACTCCTTGCGCTCTGTTGCGCGCGCGCCTGCACTATAATCGCGGCCTTAAGTATATCGGGAGGGGGAATGAATATGGTGGAAGAAACAAAGCAATTATTTGGTCAGTGCGTAATCTTTCAGGAATCAAGTCCCTTCACCCTGTAGGAAAAAGTAACAGTCAGGCAAATTATTTAGGCCAGAACTGTTGTGCAGCTAGGAACGTGTTTCCAGAAGCAGGAGGTATTTATCTATTTGGTAGCATTCTAACAATCCTATATACATATTCCTTGCCTGTCGGAAATGAGGGAAATAAGATGCCTGGTCATTAATAGCCTGGTTTGCCAACGTGATATGGTTGTCGTTGGAGGATGTAAATGGCAGTATCTTCCTTCCTTTTTGCGTGTGTGTTTTGGTATGTATTTTGTTATACCTCAGGTCAAACCTGGAGAAGTCAGGGAGAAGGCAGAGCTACTTTATATAGTCAGGGAGTTTCTGTTTCTGCTCTGACTGATCTAGAAAGGAGGATCAACCAAGTGACTGTTGCAGGCAATCAAAGAAGCTGAATTAACATTTAGCTAATTATCCCATTTTTTTTCTACTTCCATCTTTCCTAATATTATTATTACAATTATTATGGCGGTAAAATGCTAAAACTTTATTATTTCAAGAACATACATGGAAGTAAGTCAAAAATAATACATAACTAAAGTTATCTTCAATAATTGTCACAAATAAATCAGTGGTTCTGTGTTGAAATATGAAGTTTTCCATACGAATGCAATTATACAGAAGAACATATTTTAATTATTGTGGTAGTTTGGAACTTGCTAACTAAATCTTGAGAGATCTTAAAGATTAGTGCTGGAGGAAATAGGAAAAATGGAAAGGTATAAAATTAAAATAAATATTTTTTTTTTAAATGGATAATTTAGTATCTGTAATATTCTTAAAAAAAGGGACTCCCAATATTATTGCAAATGAGAGATATTGCTTTTTCTGAATGACATGTTTTACAAGGTCCGCCACATTCAGTGAATGAGTTATTTATCCTTGGTATTCAGTTTTCCATTCTTGGGGTTATCATTTTTTTCCACACTTGCTGCACTGTTTGAGGATGTTGAGATAGTCTGGAGTTTGCATAACATCAATATAAAAACGTCAGGATCTGGTTCTAACGCGTGACTTATTTCAATCTAAAAAATTACAACTTTAGTATGGGGCCTTAGAGTGGGTGATACTGCGCCCTGGGATTTCTTGCAAGTATTTGAAATTGATCATCCTGCCTTTAAAAGTTGATGTGTTGTCCAGTATCTTCTTTTAGTAACTTTTGAAATTTGCCATCTTTTTACATGGTAAAGTACTCGCCACCAACATAGCCTGTGGTCAGTGGCATCCAAACACTTTGATGTTCTGTGTAAGAACAAATTGCCTTTAAGAGATGTAAGCATTCCCATCATAGGCAACATGTTGGGTTAATCATTGCTTCTTGTCTTTAGATTCAAGCTCTACCCACCCGTACTTCGTTGATTGTGTCACTATGGAGCTGTAAAATGATACCTCTACCAGGGGCAAGCATTCAAATCCTCAGCAGACATGTACGACTGTGCCTGTTTGATGGCGTCAAGGTGAATACGTTTGTTTACTTCCCATGTACTGTATGCTGCAGTACATCCACACGTTAGGAAAGATGCTTTCAACATACAATAAGTACATTTGATTGTTCTTCTGATCTGCCTATATGTATTAAGGTTTTCATAAAGGAAGCTGAAATAGTTGCCTACATAATACTTGGCATATCCGTTTATTCTCATGTCCGTTATTATAAAAAATAAACAATAATGTCACCTGGATCACACAATTATATTGCCATATAATTTAGTGCTCCGATTCAGGGGTTGGTTGTAAAGATAATAATAATAATAATAAAAAATAAAAAAAAGCAGTAAGCACTCTCAGGTCTTCAAAAAAGTGATTTGACATTTATTCATAAATTGATTGATGTTTCGGTCCACAACAGGGACCTTTCTCTGTTCCTGTTGCTGACTGAAACGCCAATCACTTTTTATATAAATATCAAATCACTTATTTAAGCCATGAGTGCTTGCTGCTGTTCTTCATATACACATAACACACCCACACACCCACACACAACACCATGCGCGCAGTGGAGGAGCACTCGTGAATTAGTTAACTGGCCTGTAGAGCCTGTGAGTGCTTTGTGTTCCACAGGTGTGTGTGTGTGTGTGTGTGTCTTCCGGCGGTGTTACAATGAATAAAGCACAAAAGGGTTTTTACTTTAAAACGGTGCATATATATATGATTTCTTTTTGCACCATCATAATTTAAACTCAACTGTTTCACATTTATTTTTTAAAAGATGCATGAACAAACTTATCCTCCTACAGTTGCTTTGAGCTATTTGCAAACCTTTCTAGCTTTCGCTGTTGCTCAGGTATTTGACACGCAAAAATCTTGCCTGTGTAAGGAAGCTTTTGAACAAGCATAGTGTATCACTGTCTGTGTTGTATTAGCGATGTTTAGTATGTCTATACTCCCATATGATGTATTGGGAAGGGACAAGCACAATGTAAGGGCTACAACAGGCATTTTGCATTGCAGGAGTAGTTGGAAAGCTCCACTTCCTTCTGTCTGTAAAAATTATCTCAAATGTAATGTGGCTACCCCCCTAAAATGATTTAAAAAAAATGGCAAATATGCAGTGTCTGCCTACAAAGTGACAGTTTAATGATCTCATGGCATAGCTGTGCATTGCTTGTTCTCAATAGATTCAAAACTCAGGAGCAAAAAAGTCCATTGACTTTGCTTGGACATATACTTACAGCAGCTGACAGCAAATGTAATCACATATTAAGTAAAAATAATGCATTACTGTACAATCATATAACCCGGTATAAACTGTGACTTAACGTGCATTTCTTTTCAGGTGTTAAGCAACATTCACACAGTCAGGGCTACATGGCTACCCAACAGTTCCAAAACTTGGTCATTTTCTCCAAGGGTGAGTAAAATGCATGTGTGTTCAATTGCTGGGCAATGCATTGCTTGGGAGTGCTGCTTTCCGCCCTACTCTTGGGAGTGCTGCTCTCATCTTTCCACCAATTACAGCTTCATAGGCCTACAATGCTTTGCTCTGCAAATATTTGTTACGCAACTCATTGCTCTGTATCCAAACTACTGCTTGTTTTGTTATCGCTCTATACCACATCCAAAATACTGCTGCCTTGTTCATCTGCTATGGAAAACTACAAAAGGTCCATTCCTCAAGGAGATCTCCAGTGTTTTTAATGTTCTTTTAATAATTTGTTATAAACGGTTAACTACAGTATTTGTCATCATTCATAAATCACAATGCAGATGCTTTTTGGGGCTGTTAAAGTTGAACTACAGATGTAGCAGACGTTATTACTTTTGTTAACACGCTTAAAATAACGCGTCAAATAACGTGTGTTCTCTCCTTACCCACTTTTCAAAAGTACTTCATTAAAATAAAGCGCTCATCGCATTAACGGTGATAATAACGTCTGCTTCAGCTATATAAAGGGGCATAGTATTTTTTGTGTCTTTGAAAAATACTCCCACGCTGTTGTCTCAAAGTTCAAAACAGAATTCTAATGTGTTTTTTTTTTTAATATAAACATGCCATTGTATTACCTGCTAGGAGAAACTGGACTTGGTGATCCAAAAAACAGTGCGACAAAGTATGGCAAAGGCAAATTGTCTGTATCTCATCAAGTCCTTAATGTTGGAGTCAGTCATAAGAATGCTTGATAGTGATTAAACAGATATATGCAACCCACTTGATCATGTACATAACTTGTATAAGAACTCACACTCTCACGATTTTAGTAGATGCCACATTGAGGGCTGAACTCCAAGTGGTATTGTGGTTAATGGGGAAAGTTTTAGCCTGTAAAGCTGTTCTAAACCTTTCACCAACGCACGTATAGGAGAAACTACTTGGAGTGTGCAGTAAATGTGACCAGGGTGCAGGAATATAAATGGTACTCACTGACTCAGCTGGTTCTTAAGGGCGTGCTTCCAGCCAAAGGTAAACAGCAAATTGATCCCAACGAGAGAAGGTGGTGCACAGCCCTGTATTACCTGCTAGTCTCAGTGAGTAAAACATACAGTTGAGTTGGAATGTAAAATGGCATTGTCAAGTCTCTGTTACTCATTCAGAGTGCACCGTTTTACAAATCAAACACAGTAAATCTACTATGTAATTATGAAAGATTTTCTGCTGGAAGTATGAATTGGGTAGTAGTCACAAATAAGTATTTCCTTTATACAAGACGAGCAGATAGCAGTGACGCCAAATTCTGTGAAAGTGGACAGTATGCACACAGTCATTTCTGCATATTTTCAGCTGTAGTGTTGTGATTTGCTCCTTTAGGTAACAGGAATCCTTCCCAGCCTACTGGATGGGGATTGTTTTGTCAGGTCTAGCAGCCAATCTCCAGAAATCGGGATACTGTTTGAACTAGGCGTTACCTACGTCCGTAATGTAAGTAAATGAAGACTAGCCATTGTATCAAGGCAAAAACATGGCTCCAGGTGTATCAAAGAAAAAAATGATTTCAATTAGAGAGAATTATCTTTAAAAAAAAAAGTATAAGGAATTAAAAGAGCAATCTACCCTCCAGAGCTGAACCGCACTATTTTCAGCTCCAGGGAACCCCTGTTACCCAGATACATACTGGTGAAGTTACCGGTATTACTTCAGGGTTTTTAAATGGGATTTAAATGGCCATACAATAGGAAGGCGTAACAATCATGTTTCAGCCTGCTATAGGCCAGAGATTTAATAGCCATTGTGTTTTCCCTGAATGAGATGTAGAGACAGTAACTTCACTGGTACAGTATGTGCAAATGGTTGCAAATAGTGGTGTTTGGCTCAGGGCACCCACTGGTTCCCACCCTCTAAATAAATGGGGCTAAAGTAGGAGGTATTGCTCCTTTAATGCTTCAGGAGATTTTGTTTTTCAATACCCAAGTGTGTCCTTTGTTCGTATATGAATTTGTCCTTACCTCAGTGATTACCAGTATCCTATTGGGATAACATATTACCTGTTTACATGTCATTCAAGAGTTACTGTAGGCGACTTACTCTTAGGTTAAGCTTTCCAGAACCATATGGCCTAAAAACTGTAGCCAACCTTTTGGTCTGTTATCCTAATAGCAACATTATATCAGCCTTTCAGAAGATCCAGAGTGTCATATACCAAGAAACAATTTAAAAGATTTAAAAATGTTTCCGGCTCTGCCTTTCCAACTATGGTTTAATATTATTTTTTTTACTCTTTGTAACCTCTGAGAACAAATGACAGAATAGAATTGTAGCTTACAGCCAAAATGTACTGTAACAGATACTGTAGCTTACATGTATGCACTTTTCCGCTAAGGAGAATGTCCGTGGAGATAGTGATGTATAAATGTCAGTGTTTATAAAATACAATGCAGCAAACTACTGTATATTAGGATAATATAGAAACACTCATATCTTACTCAATGCTTTTCTTAAATCTTACCAATGTGGTAATATCACTATGAAAGTGTAGTATAGTTACACATTTTCGACACATTAATTATGCAGTGTAAGTGCTCTTATGATCCACAAAGGAAATCCATGAATAGACATTTTGCCATTTTATCATATTGTGATAAGATACATCCTTTAATCTTGATTGTGGCCATGCTTTAACAATAAATAGAGAGGTGATTTATTGGTTTCAGTATATGTACAGTACAGTGTATAGCATTAATAATTATACACACACACACACACACACACACACACACACACACACACACACACACACACACACACACACACACACACACACACACACACACACACACACACACACATTATTTATTGTTTCCTGAATATCTTGTCTCTGTTTTCTTTTTATGTTCAGTCCACAGGTGAGAGGGGAGAGTTAAGCTGTGGCTGGTCATTTTTAAAACTTTTTGATGTCAATGGAGTTCCAATTCCTTCTAAGTAAGATCATTGTTTTGTCTTTTTGTGGGAAATCATCACATCTAGTTTAGTGTTTGAGATAATACCTCCAGTGCTGGAGGGACCATAAAAGCAGTGCATAGTATCACGTAAGATGGAGGTTTCCTTGCATCCTGCAAGTATAATGTAGTTTGAGTAGTGGAAAAACCAAGGGAGAAATTGTAAAGGCTAAAGACAGGAGAGGATGGTCATGTTGAGGGAGACAGAAGGTGAAGGGAGAATGGAAATGGAAAGGAAGTAGATATACGTCTATTTACTATGGAGAAATTCTGAATGGAACTTTCAAAACTGAAAATAGAGTCAATGGGGCCAGACGGATACATCCAAACATATTAGAAGCGCTTAGGGGAATGTTGACAACACCATTAACTGAACTTTTTAAGCAGTCACTCTTAACAGCTATAGTTAGTTGATAAGACAACAGTAGATGTAGGGTAGAGGCAGATAACCACAGGCCAGTGGGCCTGACATCAGTAATGGGTAAATCATTGGCAACACTGTTGAAGGAACAAATTGATAAATATATGAAGTCCAGCAACTTACAAGGTCCAAGGCAAAATGGATTTATTGGGGGGGAGATTGCGTCCAACATACCTAATTGATTTCCCCCCCCCCCCACTGGAGGACTCTGGTAATAGATGAGGGGGGAGCAGTAGATGTAGTTTATCTGGATTTTAGTGAGGCCTTTGACACTGTCCCACATAGAAGACTGCGACAAGTTTCAATGCTTGGGATTGGATTCTAAGGTGATTAAATAGAAAGGATATTTGATGAAGGATATGGGCAGAGTTGTGGTGAATGGAGTACATTCAGAGGTGGAGAAGATGACCAGTGGAGTACATCAGCGATCTATGCTGAGACCAGTGCTCTTTAATACCTTTAGTAATAACATTACAAATGGTGTTAAAGGGAAAGTACAGTATGCCTTTATGCAGATGACACAAAGATCTGCAACAGGATTGACTCTCTCCAAAGGGTGGGGGGAAAAATATATTCATTATTTTAGGTAGATTAGAGGAATGGTCAAGACTGTGGAAACTACAATTTAATGCTAAAAAAGTGCAAAATAATGAACACGGGTCCCAAAAATCCAAAGGCAGGACACCGTATTAATGGTACTATAATGTACAGGTTCCCCTCCCAGGGACCTGAGCGTCATTATTTTAGTAGACTTAAAAGTAGACAAGCAGTGGAACAAAGTAATAGAGTGAGGCTGCAGGATGCTAGGTTGAATAGAGAGTTTAGCAGCTGAAAAAGAGAAGTTCTGGAGACTATATCACCGAATGACATACATAGTTTAGAGAGTGTGCAAAAAGGGGTACTAAAAGTGAGCATGGTCTACATCAGGGGTGCTCAACTCCAGTCGTCAAACCCCCCAACAGGTCAGGTTTTAAGGACATCCAATTTCAGCACAGGTGGCTCAATCTGAGGCTCAGTCAATGACTGAACCTCTGATTGAGCCACCTGTGCTGAAGCAGGGACTGAGCCACCTGTGCTGAAGCAGGGATATCCTGAAGACCTTGGGGGGGGGGGATGGGGGTGTTGAGGACTGGCGTTGAACATCCCTGGTCTACATTATAAAACTTTTTAGGAAATACTGAAGGATCTTAATATGTACAGCTTAGACGAGAGGGTAAGATATATGATAGAAACTTTCAAATACATAAAGCGTTTCAACAAAGTACAGGAAGGAGGCATATTTCAGATAGACAAAAGGTCATGCCCTGAAGCCAGAGTGTGATGGGCTCAAGGAAATGTCAGGAAGTACGTCTACATGGCAAGGGTGGTGGATTTATGGAATAGGCTCCCAACAGAGGAGCTAGGGGCTAGTACAGTAAGGGAATGAAAAATGAATGGGATAGACATAAGGCTATTTGAAATAGGAAAGAAACCCAAGGCTCAAATAGGGTCTGAGGTTTTACAGCAGATAGGGAAATGGGCAAAAAATTCAAAAAAAAAAAAAAATTTGCTGGTTTGGATTGCTCCTTTAAAACAATGAACACTTCTTGTATGAGCCAAGTAGTCACTTTTTCTGGGTAAAGGTTAGGACCGCTTTATATTCTAATCAACCCAGTTTGGTTATGTGCTCTGTTTTGTATCCCTAAAAGCAAGGGAACGTTCAGTAGTGACTAGTCAGTTTAAATGCAACTATCGTTATTTGTATAATGACAATGAAAATCGGCCTTTTTCAATAATGACTGGAGTTTATATTTGAGTGAACGGGGCCTTCCTTTCTGGTTCTGCAGTAATTCACTTGCTCAGATTGTTAAAGAAATGCTATTCTGGATATCTACTCCAGTTTATATTCTTTAAATGTCTCATGTTCTCATACCTTGCTTGTGTGTTACAAAAAATATCACGTCATCAATATTCATCATATGTAGGATGGGATTTCCTGTCTAGAGATTATATATATATATATATATATATATATATATATATATATATATATATATATATATATATATATATATATATATATAAATAATATTTACTACAAGAAGTAACTGCAATACTTATTAACCATAGCTACATTAAAAAAAAAGAATGCATTTTCAGATGAGACATTGGAACTTAATAGTCAAAATGAATATATCCCTAGCAAAATGTTTTTATAAAAATAATTAGTTTGAAAGAGTATCAAAGTAAAGAATTTGTAATGGTGCATTTATCTCCTAACAATATCTTTGGACTGTAGCAACCTTTAAAGTGCAACACTTTTGCAAGAATGTGATATAAAGTAAATGATTTATTTTGCTTTTGAAATGACGTGTGTCTTGTATATTGTTATGTTATAGGACATACGAGCTGGCATTGAATGGCGGCACACCTTATGAGCGAGGGGTTGAAGTAGATCCATCTATATCAAGACGAGGTAAAAAATTGAGTTCAAAAAATTACATTTCAAGTTAACCCAAACAGGCAGAAAGACCTCCTTGCCACCTGAACAGTTTCCAGAACACATTATTACAATACATTATTATGCAGGATATATAAATTATGTATTCAGCTTTTTTTATACATAGGGCCAGTACATGTGAAGTGGGAGAGGCTGATTACCTGTTATGATCAAATATATATATTACACGCACATATACATGTCATTGTATCGGTTCAATAGATTGTGCGGTTGCATTCTGTGATTTTCGGATAGAAAGCAGAAAGAACTGACTAAATTGAATTCGTTTTTTTTTTTTACATGTTTAAGATACTTCAGGTCATAAAACGTATCAAAATAGATTCATAATATGTTGTTTTTGGGTACATAACTGCCACAAAAATGTAGCCATTTTCTTTGGGAGGAGTTTGTAATGGATTGTACAGTAGTGTTTTACAGGGTTTTCCTGAAGTTAAATGGCAAAAGTAGATGGAAATGGATTGGAAATGCACACCTTACATTGTATGAAATAGCTGGGTGGTCAGTCCTTGCAGCAACTTCTTCTGCATAGTCATTCTTCAAAGAGGACTGCACACCAGTCTTGAGGAATAAAACTTAATTTAATATATTAATATTTTGGATGCATTAATACAAATATATAGTGTGTGAACAAAATGCCTGCCGAAATCCCTCCCCACAAGCTCCTCTCACCTAGTGCCCCAGAGTGACATCACTTCCTGTGATCCCTCCCCTAGGCACCTCCCTTGCACCGGTGATTGACGTACAGTAATCAGTGAAAAACTGAACATAATGACAAATGAAAGCAGCGTCGGTAGCAAACTCTGATTTGTTTCTACGTGTATATTAAATGATTTCGGTATTTGCATATATAAACATTTCATTCAATGACATCCAACATAAACGGAACATTTTCCTTCTCAATGCCGTGCAGACAGCGATCAGAGTCTAAATCAGTCCCATATAAACTGCTCATTGTTATAAGTATGCGTGGACTCGCATAACCTAGACCAGTAGCTTATGCATATAGCTTTATCGTGACTGCAGATACATTATATAATGTCTACAGCAGAAACCATGAACAATTACTGCTTTATGTCCGATCTGAACTGGAGAGTTAGGCCTCGGGCATGGTCAGCGCGTAACTGAGGCGCGCTGGTACAGTACTTACCAGTGAGCCCCTACAGCCACAATGAGAGCGGCTTTAGTAGGGGCTCGCCTACGCTTCCGCAAGCGTGCGGAAGCGTAGGTCTTAGTGAAATTTTAAAATCAAGCACTTGCCGGAGCGCAGGGCCGGTCACGTGAGCGGTTCACCCAATGAGGGCGAACCAGCTCCATGACGTCACTGGCCCGCCCGCCAACACCCCCCCGACACTGTCTAAGGCGCTGTCTAAGGCCAGGGAAAGCACCCGCTTTCCCTGAGCCTCAGCGCCCCTCCGCCCGCCCGCCAGAACCATGGCCGAGGCCTTACACTGTAGATCAATTGGAGCTGCAACATTATAACTTCTTGTGGCCTACGACAATGTATTGTATACTTCATGTAGACATACTATACTGTATCATAAGTTGCTAATTTATGTCCATGCTTAAATAGTAGAATGCATACTGGTGGACCCGAGAAGGCACATTCATAACACCAGTGTAAAAGCAAAATTGGGTGATGGCCGGATATGGCTAGATCCTATGAAACATTATACTAAGATATAAGAAAAGAAAAGGGTCCTCTATTGAATAATACAGCATCTGATATTAAAAATAAAATAAAAAACTCCTTGATCTACACTGTGAGGATTGTGTTTACATAATTGATAACGCAGCATTTACCATTGGTTTTTTTTTTGTGTGTAACCGGCGCTTTTTTTCATACTATGCCTGACTCTAAATGAGTGATGACTGAGAAAGGATGGTCTGTAATTGGTGGTATGAGCCAAGCAGAAGGGATTAACTGCATCATCTCAAGGTCACAAACACAACATGCTGCTTTATTTCTGTTAAAAGATAAACAACTACTTTAGTGAATAATGAATAAGTTCACAATAGGCCCTTTTTTTTTTGTTTTGTTTTTTAAGCGAACACTGGCGTTTTTCACCAGATGATGACCCAGAGAAGGCAACCTCGACTTTTAGTGAAACTAAGATCTTCAAGCTCAAGGAGAAGAGAAATGCTGAAGTAAGTCTAGTCTATAATTACTAGAATATCCACTATTCACATGATCAATTTAAATCCAGGCCATGAAGTTCCCGGGTTAGCAAAGTACATTTTCCCCTACTCTGTGTGTGTTTTTCTTTAAAACTTAGGAATTTGTCCTAATCGCCCAAAGAGTTACATTGATATTGAGCCAAAACATCATGCTAAAAGTGAGAATGAAAGTTATCAAGTAAGCATACGGGGTAGACTGGGCTACAGAGCATTACTTGGCCAGTGGTGGAATAGGTGACAGGATTTAGTGGTATTAATACAGAAATAAATCTGAGGCTTTGTAGGGGGGTAATTTTAAGATGACAAGGACTTAGGGCCATATTTACTAAGCTGTGCTTTTCCATAAAATACCTTCTAGCACTGGAAGACACATTGATGCCTATTCAGGTGAAAGGGCTGTAAGGTGTCTCCCAGCACTGGAAAGGTATCTTATGAAGTGCGACTGCTTAGTAGATATGGTCTAAAGTTAGTACGCTGCCAAAAAAAATCAAAAATCAAAGTGAGCAACGTTTATAAAATATCTAACATGAGGTACTTTTGGGAATTATTTAACTTTAAATTCAGGAATGTAAAAGTATACAGAGAAGTAATACTTATTTTCAATATGTGCCAACGTTTGGGACAGCGATATTTGTTACAATTTGTGCATAAAAATATCAACACTGAATTTGATATACATATATAATAAGACTTGCTGTCCCCAGCGCCGTGGGGATAGTGTCTGCCGCAATCGTGCTGTTGGGGGGGGAGGAGGGCGGGGGTCCATGCTTGTGAATGCGACCACCCACAGCATTAATCCTTCCAGGCTGCGACTGCTGCAGTGATGTAATTGCGGCAAAGCAAACGGTAAGGTTTGCGCTACATCTGTATGCTGTGGGCCAGTCTGCAAAACGCTGGATATTTTCCGGTATAAACAGCACATTACAAAGGCATAAGCCATCTTTGATAAGGGTCACACGGAAACGATCTTGAACTCAAAATCTCCTTTCCCCTGTTTCAAACCAGCAAAACCATTTTAACCACTTCAGTGTAAATTTTCCCTCTCCAGCGCTAAATCATTTTAGAATGCTTTTAATTTTAGATTTTCAAGTTTAAATGCTTGAAGAGTTGGTATGAAAGTTTCTTTTTTGTCATTCGATTCCTAAGAGATTATCTATAAACTCTTTACAAGTGAAGTAATTTGGGATTCTCTCTGTTTAACAGCATGCTCCCAGAAACAATGGTTGGCAGCATGTGCTACATTCCTTTGTTGATGTTCTATCGGCAAATCCTTGGCGATGTCCTTCTGAAAGAAAGAATAAGCATGCAGAACACAGGTACTTTTTTGATGATGGTGTGCTGGGCTAATGGGAGTTGATTTGAGTAAAAAATAAATAAAGTGGCAAGTATGGCCATTTTTATCAACGGTTACAAATAGGTACAGTATTAGGATATCATTTTAATGTATTGTTCCGTACGTCAATCTATGAAGGTGCCTTGCATCATTATGGCGTTATTTGCATCTGCAAAAAAGTATTCCAATGTATTGGTTGCATATATAAATATATAAACACAGTGACATCTCAGAAAAAATTATTAATTGAATCCTCCTATTTTAATCCACTCCAATGTATCTTTTCTTTTTTCTTTTCCCCACTTTTTTTTTTTTTTTTCAAGATTAACATCAGAAAGGTTTTGGGAATTTGGGCTGGGGGGAGGGGTACAAAAAGAAAAAAGGGGAGGAGGAGTACACGTTTGCAGGTACATTCAGGGTTCTTTAAATCACACAGCATCACTCCTGATCATACATCAGTTGTTTTCTTGTGTCGATAATGTGGGTTACTTTCTTCACTCTTCCAGTTATACTGGTATCTCTATCCCTGCGCAGTTTTAGTTAAGTAAAAATAGCCTGTTTTGGGGCGTTACTCCCGAGTTCAATCTCCCGTTGATGCGGACTGCCCATGGTTCCCTAACTTTGAAGAAGTGCGAGTGGGTATCTTTGAGCATACTCGTTAGCTTTTCTATCAACATAGTGTCCCAGATTTTGTTTTCAACCAGTTTCGGGTGGGGGGGGGGGGGGGGTGGAAAGAGGGTGCTCATTTTGTTGCCAGTTTCTTTCTGTAACACATTTTGTTGACAATAGTATATCTAATATTAGTCTGTCTAAAGTTTTGATGGGTCAAAATAGTAGGTATACCCAAGGTTCCAGTGGAATGTCTATGTCTGCGACACCCCTTATTAACCTTTTTCCAAAGGACTTATATCTTGGGGCAAATCCACCAAACATGCAGGCATGTGCCTCTATTTCCACACCATCTCTAGCAGTCTGGTGTGTGAGTCACAGACATAAGATTGAGTTTATGGGGAATGAGGTGTCACCTATGAAGGACTTTTAAGTTTATTTCCTTTACTGTAGAATTAATAGAGGACTTATCTGTTCTTTCAAATATATCCTCTCAGTCTTCTCTATCTCTCCTCCAATGTCCTTGTCCCACTGTGTCACAAGCCTATTTGATTCCCCGCCTTCTTCCTCGAGAAGTTGGCTATAAAACAGAGACACCGTCCCTTTGTTGTTTTTTGGCGTCACAATAAAGTGATTGAAATATTAATAGCGGTCTGCTCTCATGTTTTTCTTAATTGAAGATATTGATAGAAAAGCTTGTATGGGAGATACTATTGTTTGTGAAAGTCTTGAAACTATTTAATCACTGTTCCCTTAAAAACATCTTTGTACTGTATATGACTATACCTGTGTTTTTCCAACTACTCTTATCGTTGGTGCTTTAATTCTGTTATTTAGTCTAATTGTGGATGCCAATGTTTCTATTACCAAAGCAAACAGAAGTGCTGAGATCGGGCATCCCGGTCGTGTTTAATTTATTATTATGAATGGTTTAGAGAGAAATCCTGATGCCCTCACCGTTGCCGTGAGGAAGCTATAAAGAGCTTGAATGCCTGCTAAAAAGTTAGGGCCTAGTCCTGCTCTTTGATGTACTTGAAACATAAAAGGCCAGCTAACCTTGTCGAAGGCCTTACCAGCATCAAGGCTCAAAATAACTGAGGGGGTACAGTGTGCATTACAATTGTGACTAATATCCGCTTTCCTGCGTACAGTATCAGCAGCCTGCCTCTGGGAGACAAAACTCGCCTGACCTGACCTGGGTGGATCAATGATCCTAACACTGCGTTCAGTCTTGTGGTTATGATTTTGCGAACATTTTTACATCTGAGATAATCGGCGAAATTGGCCTATAACTCTGGCAACGGGAGGGGTCTTTCCCTTC
Organism: Ascaphus truei; assembly: GCF_040206685.1. Classification (NCBI taxonomy): domain Eukaryota; kingdom Metazoa; phylum Chordata; class Amphibia; order Anura; family Ascaphidae; genus Ascaphus; species Ascaphus truei. Next base: position 107,899,404 of record NC_134486.1, read on the forward strand.
CTTTGGTATCACTGAAATTGTGGCGGACAGCGTTTCTTGGGGTGACTGTGTCCCTTTAAGCAATCCATTAAAAGTTTTAACAGGTGTATTGTTATGGTTCGGGCCTATTTTTTATAATACAAATTGGGGAGCTTTAGATTTTTTTAAAGTTCTCGATAACTTGAGCAATCTCCTCATCAGTGATTGGTTGCTCTAGTGTGTCTGCATTTTTTCTATCCAGGACTAGTACCTGGCAATTATCCAAGTATTGGGTTACTCGGGCCTCTCAATTGTGTTGATTTGTGTCCCCACCTTGAACATTGTAGAGTTGCGAGTAGTACTGCCTGAACTCGTTGCCTATATCCCCTGAGTTCATGTGCCCCCTTTAGTATTTATAGAGTAGTTACATTCACTTTTCATATTGTTACATGGCTTCCTGGCCAGCATACTATCCGCTTTATTCCCTTTGTGGTAATATAATTGTTGTGTCCAGCACAGCCTTTTCTGTTAGTTCTAGAAGGCAGCTCCGAAGCTCTATCCGGATCTGTGTGACGCTATTTTTATTAGTTGTCACCTAATTAAGGCTTTATGATCCTGCCATATGGTAGTTTAGGAGACTTCTTCCAAGTTATTTAAAAGGAAGAATCCCGTCAATGCTCTCTGAATGTCTCCTCTGATATCGGGCATCCACAGTAGCCTGTCATTTAATCACACAAAGTCCTTGATATTTTCTGTCCTAGTCCAGAGATCTTAAGTATCACAGGGGCGTGGTGAGACTACGTTGTGTTTCTATCTCTGATGCTTTAATAGATGTAATCAGGTTTAGGCTAATTGATATCAAATCTATTCTAGAGTATTGTTGGTGAGGGGAGGAGTAGAGGGTGTAGCCTGTACTGGCACAGTTAATTAATTGTGCGATTGTCTTGCATAAAAGTCATAGCCCATAATTGCCAATTCAAGTCTTATAGATCCTTATTCTCTAAGATTATTGAGAACAAATATAACTCCAGCACCCACCCTTACACCCCCAGAGCCATGTTTGAATGTGAGGCACATGTAAAATAACAAAAGACAAAAAGCCTCAGTGCTACATCCAATATGACAAATTACGTGTATATAGTTAAATACGTATCTGTTTTTCTTTTTATATGTGGGGTCATTGAATTAAATTCTTTGGCTAAAGCATTTTAAACTTGTAAACCACGCCACGGTACCCCCTCTTTTCTGCAAGTCCTAACATTACTGCACCCGCAAAAAGCTCTCCAAACCTCTCTTATGGAGGGAGAACTGGGGGTTCAAACAATTTGGAGGTATATTATATATTGTAGCATTAAGCAATATGTATGAGAGGAATATTGGCCTACTGAGCTCTATACTGCGTTTGGAAGCACGACAAACCATCTTTTTACTCACTCGGATTTGTACTAGTTATCTGACTACCCTATCCGATCAGCTGAGCCTTTATTCCTCCCCTGCTTCAAGTTTTAGTTGCTTTATTTTAATTTAACACATTAAATGTTACGTTATGAACACCTTCACTAATCTAAACACTTTATGATTATTACTTGGTGTGCTCACTATTAGAGGGATACCTGGACCTCTTCCCTAAAACGTCTTTGTGTTTTATGGAGATTGTGTAAAGTTCTGTTTGTTGCATTATCTTATTAATAGTGCAACTGAAGCTGTTCAGAGGCAGTCATCCTTTGGTCTTGCAAATCTCGGGCTAAGCTTGGAATATACTCTGATCTATCGTTACACCCTTACTCGCCTCTTACGCTCAACCCAAGGTTGTCTCATCTTTGCACCTTTTAACTCTACCGTCCTTTTCCGTCTTAAACCTTTTTTTCACTTATGGAAGGCTCATCCACTCAATATTCGTCAAGCACCTTCAAACCTGCTGAAAAATCATCTCTTAAAAGAAGCAGCTCACTGCATTTTCTACTCCTCTACTGACCTTCAGATGCCCTTGACATCCCTGTCTGCACTTTTAATAATGCACTAATACTACTACTTCTGTGTCTGTATGCCTCCAAACATACCGCTTAGTTCGTAAGCTCAGTTCTGGTTACTATGGAAAGTAACACTTTTCGCTCTGCTTACAAAAATACATTATTTGATGAAGCTACTCCATCTGTGCGGTTCCAGGGATAGTTCACTGCCGCCATGCTGAGCATTAGCCGCTGGAAAGATGACCGCCTTGTCTTTTTTCCGCTACAATGATGAGGAAGTCTGGGGAGCCGCGGCTAATGCAGGGACTTTGTGCTACCACATCCGAGCCGGGGTAATGCAGGGACCCAGTGCTACCACATCCGAGCCGGGGGTAATGCAGGGACCCAGTGCTGCCACATCCGAGCCGGGGTAATGCCGGGACCCAGTGCTGCCACATCCGAGCCGGGGTAATGCAGGGACCTAGTGCTGCCACATCCGAGCAGGGGTAATGCAGGGACCCAGTGATACCACATCCGAGCCGGGGGTAATGCCGGGACCCAGTGATACCACCTCCGAGCCGGGGTAATGCAGGGACCCAGTGATACCACATCCGAGCCGGGGTAATGCAGGGACCCAGTGATTCCACATCCGAGCCGGGGGTAATACAGGGACCCAGTGATACCATATCCGAGCCGGGGGTAATGCAGGGATCCAGTGCGGCCACATCCGAGCCGGGGTAATGCAGGGACCCAGTGCTGCCGCATTTGAGCTGGGGTTATGCAGGGGGACTCCTCACAGAAATCCTAACCCCTAATATTCCGGCTTCTACCTGAATAAATTCCTTGTTTCAAGAAATCCTAACCCTATATATTCCGGAAATGGAATGAAATGGCGACGGTGGCGAAACTGCTGCTGTAAATATTCCTAAAATATAATACTTTAATACTAAACGGCTGCTGCTGACTGGTGCTGCGGCGAATTGTCCCATTCTGATCTGTGCAGAGCAAAAGAGCTGGCAATTGTGTAAGCTCTATGCAGACACTAGCTCTGCTTTCATCATATGTGTAGATGAACAGATTTAGCAAGACACTGTTTTCGGTGCGGCGATTTTGACTGTTCTGGTGTGGACGCTCTGTGACTACACTTCTCCAGCCCTGAGAGCAGTAAGCTGGCCAGGAGGATTGACGCTGCAGGGTTCCATGCTTCTGAATGGGAACCCCAGCATAAATCCTTTTGGGCCACCTGCAGGGAGAGAATACGATACATCATGAGGGGGATGCTATATGGCCATATTTGGACATCTACATTATCAAGGGTGCTGGACAGTGTAACGTGTCCTTTCCCCATTGATGATGATGGTGATGTAGATGACCAAATATGGCCATATATGGCCATATATGGCCATATTGCCTACCCCTCATGATGTAGAGACCTATATAAGGGCATCTACATCATCCAGGAAAAGGAAATACAGCCCTGCATCGTATCTGCGTTGCGGGGTACACGGCTGCACAGCTCATCTGAAAGGTTAAGCAACGGATTAAAGTTGCGGGTTCCAATTCAAAAGCATGGATCCCCACAGTGTTAATCCTTCCGGGCAACCGTATACTGTTCTCGGGGCCGTGAGAAGTGCAGCCGCACCGGAACAGTGACAATCGCAGGAACGAGGACAGCAAGTGTTGCTAAATCTGTACATCTACACATTCAAGGAAAGCAGAACTAGTGCCTGCACAGAGCTTGCACTATTGCTGGCTGCTTTGCAATTCACAGCGGCCATTTAGCTGCCGCAAGTTAGCAGCAGCTGCTTAGTCGCGGTGGGACTTGACCGTGGCTATTTCGTCACCACCGCCGTTTCATTCCATTTCTGGAATATTAGGCGTTAAGTTATTTTTTTTCTGCGGCCACAAGGACAGTAAGTGTTGCTACATCTGTATGTGAAATCAACTCCACAAAGCTCTCAGGAGCTGATCCACAGCCCGCACACAAGGAAAGTGCGCTCTAACGTGATCTAACCACTAAAAGAAAATATCTCATAAATAGATTGGACAAAAATGGGGCCAAGTTATTACTTTATTCTGTTTAAAATGGTGGCAATTAATTTGCAGTACAGTATATTATGTGGGGAATACTTTTTGCACACCGCTTCCAGAAATTAAGTTACATTGCTTAACCCTCCCCAACCATGGGTGTTGAAACTAAACCACTTGTATTGCAGTAATTCTGCACTGCATGAGGTGAGCAGGGTTTAATTTACTAGTCTCTCAGCAGTTTCATGCTGTGATGCAGATGAGTAGGTATGCACCCAGTTTACTCATCGGATGTTTCAAAGTACCTATTGTGTAAAATAAAAGCAGATGTGCAGCCAGTCATACTAAGAGGCAAAGCACTACCAGTACATTGCAAATTAGTTCCAGGTGTATCAGTATAATCTATTAAGGATATGATTCCACAGCTATTAAATTGAAGGTCATGATTAGCTTAATAAACAGGTTTTTAGGACTGTATAAACAGGTCATGCAAATGTGTTC